>NC_140254.1:12358321-12528321 GCF_949987555.1 Borostomias antarcticus
ATGTAAAGTTTACCATATACCTCGCCCTATATAGATTTATGTTAATGTCTGCTATGCATGAATACAGGCTTTTAAGATTTTGCAACAAGTCAAGCGATCGAGGAATAAAGTGATGTCCTCCTATTTTTGGTTTTATCTTTTGACACATTCTGTGATTTTGGTTAAGGCTGTGAAATCAACAGTTTGAGTGCTGTAGCCTGTCTAGAGTAATGAACAGCGTAGGAAGACAGAACTTTAATTAATATGCTGTTTCCTCAGGCATCGCTTTGGCAGGTGCACTTCCTGCTTCGGGTATAGGGAGTTTGCACTGATGCAGCTCGCTATTTAATGGTTTTGACGGTTCCCTCGCACTCAGGTTTGAGATTGGCCTCTGATTCAGAACATTCTAGAAGCACAGCATCTACTGCTGACATCATCTACTGACATCATCCACTGCCCCCCCCCCTCCCCCCGCCTGCCAATCACAGCAGCTTCTGGCCATATGAACCACCAGGGACTGTGACACAATGACCAGAGACCAGCTGACATGTTTACATTCAGATTTCTTTATTCTCGTTCTTCTGCATATCCAAACATAGACTGTTCACCCAGTCCCCAGTGGACCTGAATTACACAAATATAAACAGCTGGATTTGGTATCAATATAAACAGCTGTATCTGGTATCAATACCACCCCACCTTACAACAGCATCAAACGCCAGTGATAAGTAGCTGAGTATGGAGTATTGCAGCTGACCACAGGTAAACAGACAGCAGGAAGTCACAGAGCACAGCAGGACTACGGTGAAGCAGAGCTGCAGAGCTGAGCAGCTCACGAGGGCTACGGGCTGAACCGGACCTGGACAAGACCTGGACCGGAGAACATGTCCATACCTGGTCTATACACGTCATTTAGGAGAACATGTCCATACCTGGTCTATACACGTCATTTAGGAGAACATGTCCATACCTGGTCCATACATGTCATTTAGGAGAACATGTCCATACCTGGTCTATACATGTCATTTAGGAGAACATGTCTATACCTGGTCCATACACGTCATTTAGGAGAACATGTCAATACGTGTCATTTAGGAATTCTATTTCTGTTTGACTGATCCAGACATTTGGAAGAGTGGACAGATGCAGACCAGTCATCTGCCAATCAGAGCAACATCTATATGGGCAGGTGACATCAACTGTCTCTGTCCAGGTGACCTGTGTGGGCGTGGCCTAACTGCTCCAACCAAACACACCACTCAACATACAGACCCGTTTAAAAGGTTAAATATTCACAACAAACACCAACTCCATCTGATCAGATACAGCTGTCCCTTACTGAGCCTGAGTGTGTTCATAGTATCTGCTTACATTCAGGTCTGACCCTATTATGATTACCCAGGAGCTCTCACTATGGCAAGGACTTCTGGGAACGATATGATATTCCTGGACACCAATGAGTATCGCTAATGAGTCCTGCACTCTAGCAAGCTGTCGGGAGCACGTCTGGCACTCAAGGTGCGATTCCCCTGGACGTCCTTCCACATTAACTCTCACATCACAGAGGGTTTTATTACACAAACGGCAAAGTGTATTTTACCTAAATTAGTTTTTATTCAGTCCTGACTACACACTCCTGATGAAACAATGTTCAAATGCAGCTGGATCTGAAAGGCAGGCTGATGCTCTGGCTCCTCCCCTCTGCCCATGCTTTGTGAGACTAGTCTGACCCCGTGACCTCAGCAGGTCTGACCCTAACCCTGATCCCTGACCCCGTCACCTCAGCAGGCCTGACCCTAACCCTGACCCTGCTCTACTGAGCTGCACCTGACTGGACTTGGTAGAGCACAGGACACAAACACACAGATAAAAACACTACGCAATAAATATATTACACACACTCTCTCTCCGTCTCTCTCATAGAGGACAGTTTGGCACAAACTGACAGACAACACAGTACTCTTTCTGTCCCCAAATACTACCCCCATGATCCCTTTGTGTTCCCTCTACCCTTCGCCCCATCTGCTCTCCCCTTTCTCATTCATCCCTCCTCCCCTCCTCCCCTCCTCCCTCCTGGACTGGTCAGTGGTAGAGGCTCCAGACATCTCCATCAGAACAGCTGGAGGAGGAAGTCCTGAGACCCCTGGTGGAGGAGGGGGGGGGGGCGCCCAATTGTAGGGTCGGCGGTTCGAATCCCAGCTCCTCCTGTCCTCATGTCGAAGTGACACTGAACCCCAAATCACTCCCAGTGAGCAGGCTAGCACCTTGCATGGCAGCTGCTGCTATTAGTGTGTGAATGGGTGAATGAGAGGCCTTCATTGTGAAGCGCTTTGGATAAAAATCTCTGTATGAGCACAGTCCGTTTACCATCTACCATGGGAGGGGGGTGGAGGAGGAGGGTCCCTCAGAACAGCTTAGGGTTGCAAATTTCAAGGAATTTCATTAATCGATAACTGTTAACCTTAACAAACAATAGTTGATTAATTGATAAGAACGTCCTGCACTGGACTGCGCTTTGCTGGCTTCATTTTTGTGTTTTCTTCCGCTTTGTCGTTGAAATTTCCCGGCATCCCAATTAGCCTTCACTACATGGCAGGGCGCCCTCATGTGCAGTCAGACCTTAAATCATGATTACATTTCACGCAACTCCCGTTGATAACATAAAAAAAAAAGTACTGTTCCAGTAACAAGCAGTTAATCGAGTAACCAAATCTTATTAGAGTAAATTCTTATCGGCAATTAATTGATAGTCAATTAAATGTTAACATCCCTAGAACAGCTGCATGAGGAGGTCCGGCGCCCACTCCAGGGCGGACTGGACCACGGCCAGGGCAGCGGCCCCGAGGGTGGCGGAGATGCCCCACACCACCACCCTCACCACCGGGCTGCCCCCTCCCGGCCCCGCCACGCCCCGCTGCCCCGGCCCCGCCCCCATGCCCTCTGACCCCCGCGCCCCCCTCCTCCGTAGAACCCAGTCTGGCCTCTGGAGCTGCGTGGTCTGCTGGAACGACTGGAACGAACTGATGGTGATGCTGGGAGGGAGAGAGAGAGAGAGAGAGAGAGAGAGGGAGGGAGGGAGGGAGAGAGAGGGAGAGTGAGAGAAAGAGAGGGAGAGAGATAGAGGGAGAGAGAGGGAGGTTAGGATTAGTTATGGTTAAACACCCTCTAAAGCCTAATTTATGCTTTGTTGCTCGACACTTTTGAAAGTGTTGTTCGACACTTCAAAACTCACCTCTTCCAGAAGTACTACCCTCTTAAGCACCTATTGTATTTTTAGTTTGCTATTCTTGCACTTTGGCTTCAGCACTAGATTCTGCTCTTGGTCACTTGTTCAGAAAGGAGATGCACTTGTGAGTTTCTGGTGAGTAGTAGTACACTGCCTTTCACTGCCCAGAGAATGAGACACACATATCTCTTTAGCTCTCTCTCTCCATCTCTCTCTCTTTAAATCTCTGTCTGAAGACCTCCTCCCCTCTGTTCCTCGCATGAAAAAGAGAAATAACGAGACAGAGAGAGAGAGAGAGGGGGGGGGGGAGAAAGAGAGAGAGAGAGAGAGAGGGGGGGGGGGGGGGGGGGAAGAGAGAATTCCTCCGATCATTGAGGGTATTCATGACCCCCTGCAGAGTCTGATAGCATCATGAACACTGCACACACCCCTCTCTCTCTCTCTCTCACACACACACACACACACACACACACACACACACACACACACACACACACACACACACACACACACACACACACACACACACACACACACACACACACACACACACACACACACACACACACACACACACACCCCCCCTCCTCTCCTGTGCCGTGCTGAGCAGTCACCTCTTGCGGGGCTGCAGGGCTGCTCGCTGGGCCAGGAGTCCGGGCGGGTACTGGAGGAACAGGCTGTGGGCTCGCTCTACCAGGCTCTGGTACGGCAGGTCCTGGGGGAGCTGGGACAGCAGGTGGTGAACCATGGCCATGTCACACTCTGACCTCAGCACCTCCGCCTGGCGGTGCAGCACGATCTGGAGAGACAGAGGAGAGACCAGAGGAGAGACAGAGGTGAGACAGAGGAGAGACAGAGGAGAGACAGAGGTGAGACAGAGGTGAGACAGAGGTGAGACAGAGAGACAGAGGAGACACCAGAGGAGAGACCAGAGGAGAGACCAGAGGAGAGACCAGAGGAGAGACAGAGGAAAGAGGGAGGAGAGAGGGAGGAGAGAGAGGAGAGAGCGGAGGAGAGAGGGAGGAGAGAGAGGAGAGACAGGAGGAGAGACAGGAGGAGAGACCAGAGGAGAGACCAGAGGAGAGACAGAGGAGAGAGCGGAGGAGGCGCGGCTACATTGGACTGATCTCACCCGACACCCGGGACCAGGGGCGGAGAGAGGGGCGTTACCGTGGCAGCGAAGTAGATGGGCATGAGGGGGTGTGAGGCCAGGAAGAAGTCGTAGAGGCGGAGCACGTGTCTGAAGTCACTCAGGACGTGACCGTACCACGTGATCAGCCAGCTCAGCGCAAAGATGGTGCCCACCTCCGCCCTGCAACACACAGCAACACCTTCATCATCATCACCATCATCATCATCACCTCCGCCCTGCAACACCTTCCACCTTCCACTACAGGATTTGTCCTGGTCAGTCCAGATATTTAACCTGCTGGTATCTATCTGGTATCTATCCGGCATCTATCAGCAGATCTAGCCGTGCATGGGGACTGGAGGTCACAGGTCACACTGCGCTATGATCCTCCTCCTGGGGCTTTGGGCTGAGATTTAGAAAAACTTGTGGGGATAAAACAGAGCTTCTGTATCTGGACCAGAAAGAGAAAAGAGAAAAAAAACACACACCCACACACCCACACAACACACACACACACACACACACACACACACACACACACACACACACACACACACACACACACACACACACACACACACACACACACACACACACACACACACACACACACACACACACACACACACACACACACACACACACACACACACACACACAATCCTCTACCACCCTCTGCTGGTGAGAGCAAGGATGGCAGGATCGCTGGGCTATACAGCATCAGACGTGTGTATACGCGTGTGCGTGTGTGTATGCGCGTGTGCGTGTGTGTGTATACGCGTGTGCGTGTGTGGAGAGACCAGTACCAGGTCATAAATGTGTGCGTGTGTGGAGAGACCAGTACCGGGTCATAAATGTGTGTGTGTGGAGAGACCAGTACCGGGTCATAAATGTGTGGTGTGTGAAGAGACCATACCGGGCCATAAATGTGTGTGTGTGGAGAGACCAGTACCAGGTCATAAATGTGTGGTGTGTGGAGAGACCAGTACCTGGTCATAAATGTGTGGTGTGTGGAGAGACCAGTACCAGGTCATAAATGTGTGTGGTGTGTGGAGAGACCAGTACCGGGTCATAAATGTGTGGTGTGTGGAGAGACCAGTACCGGGTCATAAATGTGTGGTGTGTGGAGAGACCAGTACCGGGTCATAAATGTGTGGTGTGTGGAGAGACCAGTACCTGGTCATAAATGTGTGCAGCTCTGGGTCCACCTGTTCCAGGATGGGCATCAGGTAGTTGAGGATGTGCTTGGTGCTGTCCATGGTGGGGTCCATGAAGTCTCTGGGAGAGGAGAGAGGAGGAGAGAGGGGGAGAGGAGAGAGGGGGAGAGGAGAGAGGAGGAGAGGGGAGGAGAGAAGAGGGGAGGAGAGAAGAGAGGAGGAGAGGAGAGAGGGGGAGAGAGGAGGAGAGGGGAGAGGAGAGGAGAGGAGAGGAGAGGAGAGGAGAGGAGAGGAGAGGAGAGGAGAGGAGAGGAGAGGAGAGGAGAGGAGAAGACAGGAGGACAAGGGAGAGGAGGAGAGAAAAGGAGAGGAGGAGGAGCAATGGTAAAAGTGTTTATTTAGTCTCCTCTCTTTGTCCAAATACTCAGAGGAGGATGGGGGGGGGGGGTTCTCTACCTCAAGTGGTGATTGGACAGTGTCTCCACCATGGGGACGGCCATGCGCTCCCCAACCACCAATAGGAAAGTGACAACAATGTCATGGTATCCCTGGTAGTAGTGCAGCTGTGGGTTCCGCAGAAGAACATCCAGGATGATGTCTATGAGCTGCTCCTGGAGAACCTCCCGCTCTTCTACACGCATGCCTGGGGAACACAGGAGAACATGAAGGAGAACACAGGAGAACACAGGAGAACATACAGGAGAACATACAGGAGAACACAGAAGAACACAGGAGAACATACAGGAGAACACAGGAGAACATACAGGAGAACACAGAACATGAAGAAGAAGACAGGATAGCATCGAAGGAGAACACATGAGAACATGAAGGAGAACACAGGAGAACATGAGGGAGAACACAGGAGAACATGAGGGAGAACACAGGAGAACAGGAAGGAGAACATGAAGGAGAACACAGGAGAACATGAAGGAGAACACAGGAGAACATGAAGGAGAACACAGAAGAACATGAGGGAGAACACAGGAGAACATGAGGGAGAACAGCTGAGTGTGACCTCTAAACTAGGAATGAGGAATCTGTGGAATGTCCAGTGTGCCTCCCAGAGCAGAGAGGACATCCTGCTGGTCCATCTACTGTCCTCCATCTCCCAGAGCAGAGAGGACATCCTGCTGGTCCATCTACTGTCCTCCATCTCCCAGAAAGGACAGACGAGCAAACCTGAATACACTGTTGAGATGCACCCCATGAGTCAGAATGCACTCAGGAGAGACTGTGTCCTTTCAGCTGGTCAGGGATCAGTTCTCAGCTGGTCAGGGATCAGTACTCAGCTGGTCAGGGATCAGTTCTCAGCTGGTCAGTGTTCAGTTCTCAGCTGGTCAGGGATCAGTTCTCAGCTGGTCAGGGATCAGTTCTCAGCTGGTCAGTGATCGGTTCTCAGCTGGTCAGTGATCGGTTCTCAGCTGGTCAGTGATCAGTTCTCAGCTGGTCAGTGATCAGTTCTCAGCTGGTCAGTGATAGTACTCAGCTGGTCAGGGATCGGTTCTCAGCTGGTCAGTGATCAGTTCTCAGCTGGTCAGTGATCAGTTCTCAGCTGGTCAGGGATCAGTACTCAGCTGGTCAGGGATCAGTTCTCAGCTGGTCAGGGATCAGTTCTCAGCTGGTCAGGGATCAGTTCTCAGCTGGTCAGGGATCAGTTCTCAGCTGGTCAGTGATCAGTACTCAGCTGGTCAGTGATCGGTTCTCAGCTTGTCAGGGATCAGTACTCAGCTGGTCAGTGATAAGTACTCAGATGGTCAGTGATCGGTTCTCAGCTGGTCAGGGATCAGTACTGATCAGCGTACCCCGGGGGAACCGCCTCATGGACCTGCGGACGTCCAGTAGAACCTGGTTGTAGTCCTTGTGGTTCTCCCTCACATGCCTGCCTGCAGCACACACAACACAACAACAACAACAATAACAACAACAACAACAACAGGATTCATTACCATGATGTTAGGGTGGTGTGTATGTGTGTGTGTTTATGTGTGTGTGTGTGTGTGTGTGTGTGTGCGTGTGTGTATGTGTATGTGTATGTGTATGTGTGTGTATATATGTGTGTGTGTGTCTCACCAGGTTTGGGGGGCAGGCTGTAGACGTTGACGTTAAGCAGTTTAGGCCACACCTTCCTCCTGATGTCATTGGTCAGCAGGCCTCCGTGGGAGGCGGCCGCCGTCCTCAGCGTCTCCACGTCCACCGGGTCTCTGTTCAGAGCCTGATGGACCTCAGCCAGCTTCTGCTTCCTCCACGACTCTGACTCTGAAACACAAACCAGCTCAGCTTCTGCTTCCTCCACGACTCTGACTCTGAAACACAAACCAGCTTCTAACAACCAGCTTCTGCTTCCTCCACGACTCTGAAACACAAACCAGCTTCTAACAACCAGCTTCTGCTTCCTCCACGACTCTGAAACACAAACCAGCTTCTAACAACCAGCTTCTGCTTCCTCCACGACTCTGAAACACAAACCAGCTCAGCTTCTGCTTCCTCCACGACTCTGAAACACACACCAGCTTCTAACACACAACTCAAACACACAACACCTTCTAAAACACAACTCTAACACACAAAACACCAGATTCTAACACACAACTCTAACACACAACACCAGCTTCTAACACACAACTCTAACACACAACACCAGCTTCTAACACACAACTCTAACACACAACACCTTCTAAAACACAACTCTAACACACACAACACCAGCTTCTAACACACAACTCTAACACACACAACACCAGCTTCTAACACACGACTCTAACACACAACACCAGCTTCTAACACACAACTCTAACACACAACACCTTCTAGCACACAACTCTAACACACAACACCAGTTTCTAACACACAACACCTTCTAGCACACAACTCTAACACACAACACCAGCTTCTAACACACAACTCTAACACACAACACCTTCTAGCACACAACTCTAACACACAACACCAGCTTCTAACACACAACTCTAACACACAACACCTTCTAGCACACAACTCTAACACAACACCAGCTTCTGCTTCCTCCAGGACTGACGCTGAAGCACACACCTTCTAACACACACCACCTAACACAACACCGGCTTCTAACACACAACACCAGCTTCTAACCCACAACACCAGCTTCTAACACACAACTCTAACACACAACACCAGCTTCTAACACACAACTGTAACACGCAACAGCTTCTAACACACCACACCAGTAACCTCCAGACACAGAGAGAGGGGGTTAGACCCTGAACACACCACACCAGTAACCTCCAGACACAGGGAGAGGGGGGTTAGACCCTGAACACACCACACCAGTAACCTCCGGACGTGTCTCTCTCAGACAGAGGCCGTACGTCCAGCTCCACGTAGCCGCTGCTGACAGCCGTCCAGACCTGACATTCTCACTGACAGACAGTCAGGAGGGCAGCACCACCAGGCTGTCCCTTTCTGAACCAGACAGACGACCCTCGCCGTGTACTTGCTAGCTGGACCTACTATCCATAATGATGACATGTTATGAACAGTCTCAACGTGTCTGGGTTACCTCCGTGTCTTGTGGCATGTCCGGGTCCGGTCACCCGGCTTCCACAGGTCGGTTTGTGTTTCTTGCCCTTTTTCATGGCCTGTTAGACCAACAACATGAACGGTGATCGTGTCCTGCTACTGGTGCATAACGTTATTCCACTAGCCTACCTCTTCTTTACACGTGGAAAAACAGTTTAATGTCTGCTCCTGTTCTCCGTCTCTCAGAGTAGCACAGCTGTTATGTCTTCTTCTTTTTCAGTGAAGTTTGTGGAAACACCCCCACCTGCTGGCCCGGAGAGTCCTCTCCACAGCTCCAACCAAGGATCCCGGAACATCCAACATCTCTACATAAGCATGAGATGATTGCCAAATACTGCCCCCTGGTGAAAAAAGAATGTACCTTTTGTGAAATAGAAACAGAATCGATTGGGCATTTATTTACAGGTTGTATTCATTCTGAGAAATCCTGGCAAGATATGGAGAATCATCTCTCAGGGAAATACAACACCATTATATTAATAGAGAATGTGGATATTATTTTCTATTTCACTCACCCAGATTAGCCTACAAATACCAATATGTCACCAACCTATTCATCACTCTTGGTAATTTTTTATACATAAGTCAAAGTACCTAAAGAAAAAACCTTCAGTGTTTTTCTATCACTTTGAAATTTACTATAACTCTATTAGAGGATTTTAAAACAAAAAGGCTTTGAAGTGTGTCAAATATCTATCTGAATGTAATGTGATGTAATAGTTTCCCTTGCAAATATTGGAAGGTTCACTTATTTATTTTCTTCTACATTTTTATTATTATTATTTATCTTTTTTTTGTTAACTTATTGTTTCTTTCTGCCTTATTTTGTACTTTCTGTCTTGTCGACTATGAATGATTAGGCCTACTGTAAGGACAAACTTGTATAGGCTACTTGTACCCAGTTCTATTGTCTTGTCTCAATGGCATGCGAATTGTTGTGTGTGAATGGGTTATCAGAATGAGTGACACATGTCAATAAAGTTTAAATCTCTACATAAGCAACTTGTCCCCTGTTGAACGGTACGAACAATAAAATGTATCTTGTTTAAATTGTTTAATTAAAATTAAATATGGCAAGTTATCTAACAGACGACCTCGTTAGGGAGATCTCTGCACATCGACTGTCTGGACATTGAAAACATAATCAGCTGCTAGCGCACCTACACATTGACAACAGTCGAATAGCCTAAAGAAGTTCTATCACATCATATCTCCAGGCTCTGCTGGCGACCTGACGCTGGTAGCAGTATGGAGCTATAGTGCCATCTCAACTTTCTTTTAGCTTTGCTTTTTCTTTCTCGGCTGCTTCTTTCAATTTTAACTTCTGAACCCCGGTTTTGTGTTACTCTTCAGTTAGCGCCTCTGTGAACGTGTGACGTGATGTTTTGAAATGAAGCCCTAGAAACCGGGGTTGTTTTGACAGCTGATCGCCAGTTTAGCGAGTCCTACTGGTTCGCTGGCCTGAGCAGTTATTGATCAGCGGGAATCACAACTGGTATTAACTATACTATACTATATTGTATTAACTGTACTTACTAACTGTATTAACTAACTACAATAGCCATCTAATAATTGTGTCAAAGTTGAAAGTTATTAAGCGCCTTAGGCCTGATGGTGATATGCTCCATCCCCGCAGGTATGGGAAGTCATCCCCGAAAGTCAGCACGCCTGACCTTGATGTCCAGCAAACAGACCGACGTGAGTTTAAATGTAGCCTAGTGGCTAGCTAATCAGTTTGTAAGTGATCAAAATCCACTATAAGTGACAGTTGCTGATGTCTGAACTGATGCAAGCTAGCATATTCAACGTGTGGCCATAATCACACCGGCAACGCAGCCGTTGTATGTATGGTTGATGACAAAGTTGCACATCAGCCACTTCATAATCCCCGCACCGTCCCCTCTGGACCCACACCGCCCCCTCTGGCCACCTGCCGTAAGCACAACAGGTATGTTAAGAAACCAATATGGCCGACGGAAGGCACGACGTGTCCAGCAGCTCAGGAATATCGTGCCAATCCTTTTATAATAGGAAGACACCCTTGTCTGGCGGTGAATAATCAAGTAACAACTGAATTAGAGTAGCTAGTTGCAACTGTTACATTTCCCAATGATTGATTTTATATGGGGAGACAATTACAATTAATCATCTGCCCACTAAATTGGATTTCACATGCATCGCTAACTCAACTACAATTCATAGCCTACTATTACTGTGACTGCTCTTGAAAATACATCATCTGCAGTAACTTTTTTGGCTGTAAATCAATTGATTTATGTTATTACAATGTAACTAGAGGTGCAGGGAGGGTCGACTGACTATCTCGACAACCAGGCCTAGCAGCCTGAGTCCTCTGGGCACGATAGTGAAAACTTTTTTTTGTTCATGCTTAAAGAGCAATAAAAACACTTAGCCAAAAAACCCTGACTGAGGTAGTCATAATTCATGCATGGAAGGATTATTCATCAGTCCGTTTACTGTAGCCTACTACTCCCATTTCACAGGGTTCAGAGAATGATGTCATCCCCTTTAAAGACATGAATGAACCAACAGCACCAGAGACCGGGAGACCAGTCAGAAAGATTACAAGGTAAGCACTTTACAGTGACCAGATATGAAGCCAATATTTGACGGTCAGTGTGAGACCACTACACCCTGGCCCCTATGCCCTGACCTCTATACCCTGACCCCTACATCCTGATCCCTACACCTTGACCTGATGTCACTGTGCATCAGTTATTTACATCACTGCATGTGTGTATCTACAGAAGGGCTGAGGTGGTCCTGGAGAAGATGGACACGTGTCGTCTGAGAAGCAGGAGATTGAAAGGAGGGGTCAGGCTCTTTCTAATCCACTTCATGGGTCTACTGCTGTCAGGGTAGTCTAAAGTAGTCAGAGCAGTCTACATTAGTCTACAGTAGTAAAGGTAGCCTACAGTAGTCTACAGTAGTCAGCATAGTCTGCAGTGGTCTACAGTACTCATGGTAGTTTACAGACATCTACAGTAGTCAGGGTAGTCTACAGTAATCCCGGTAGTCAACAGTAGTCAGGGTAGTCTACAGTAATCATAGTAGCCTACATTAGTCAGGGTAGTCTACAGTAATCATAGTAGCCTACATTAGTCAGGGTAGTCTACAGTAATCATAGTAGTCTATAGTAGTCAGGGTAGTGTACATTAGTCAGGGTAGTCTACAGTAGTGAGGGAAGTATACAATAGTCTACAGTAGGCATACACACCAGACTATACACCAGACTACAGTAGTCTATAGTATTCATGGTAGTCTACAGTGGTCTACAGTAGTCAGGGCAGTCTTCAGTCGTCTACAGTAGTCAGGGCAGTCGTCTGTAGTCTACAGTAGTGGGGGTAGTCTTAAGTAGTCATGCCTGTAGCTGATTCCTCACTAGCACACTGTTTCCCTGGCGATGTGTTGTGTATTTACCTCCTCTCAAATTCAAATAAGCTTTATTGGCATGACAGACAGATGAAAAACCTGGGTTAAAGCAATACAGAGAACTATTAACATTGACACATAATAAGAAATGAACATACAATAATATACAAATGTCAACAATACAATCAAATCAATCAATCAATCAAAGCTTTATTTGTATAGTGCATTTCATACCCAGAGGCAACACAATGCGCTTTACAGAGAACAAGGGAGGTGGACATACGACCCACTCTCTACATATTCCAGAGGGAAGCAAAAAAACAGTAATCACCCAGGGGCCAGATAAGTGAGCTGTAAGAATTCTTCCCTGACCCCTCTCAACAAGGCGATCGAGCAAGCTCCAGGAGTATGTTTGTCAATCAAAACCATCTAACAACAATTCCTTTCTCTATCTCTCTCTCCCTCTCTCTCCCTCTCTGTCTCTCTCTTTACTCTTCACTTCCTTAGTGGAAAATGATAAAGTGAATAGGCTCAGTGATTCTGCACTGGACTCACTATATATAAGTTCAGCTGTATTAAACCAGGAGAGTCTATTCAGTCACATTTGCGCCTGCTGTCCAGGGTGTCCCGGGCTGCTCCACAGCGTCACACATAGAAACTAGGCCTCTTTTCCCCCCAATAAAGTTGTTTTTATTTGAATCACAGAGGATCTGCTCCATAGCCGAGAGAAAGAGGAGCCCTCGGGGAGCGACCAGAACAGCCGTCAGTCCAGAGAACGGTAGAGGGCCTGTCTGTGTTACCATAGCGCTGATCTCAGAGACGGTAACCAAGGCTACCGTTTAGCTTGAGCGCTCATGGAGGAACTGTCTGTGGTCCATTCCCATAAATAATGTCCAGAGTCCCTGGATGACGAGGGGGAGGAGAGTGTGACAGACGAGGAGGAGGACGAGGCCGACGACGGTGACGGAGATGAGCACAAGGAGGACAGCGAGCGGTCAGGCGTCAGGCAGAAGAAGACTGCGCTGCGCTACAAGGCCGGTCCGTCTGTTCACTTGCTATACTCACTCTTACTCTGTATTAGAACCTGTCATTTCCCACTGCTGAAATGCCCCTATCTATCTATCTATCTATCTATCTATCTATCTATCTATCTATCTATCTATCTATCTATCTATCTATCTATCTATCTATCTATCTATCTATCTATCTATCTATCTATCTATCTATCTATCTATCTATCTATCTACCTGTCTGTCTCTCTGTCTGTTAGAAGAAGTCATACCCCTGCTGGAACACAACGTTCTTTGGTTTCACCTGTCCTGTGTTCCTCCTGTCCTGTCCTGTGTTCCTCCTGTGCTGTCCTGTGTTCCTCCTGTCCTGTCCTGGGTTCGTCCTGTCCTGTCCTGGGTTCGTCCTGTCCTGTCCTGTGTTCCTCCTGTCCTGTCCTGGGTTCCTCCTGTCCTGTCCTGTGTTCCTCCTGTCCTGTGTTCCTCCGGTCCTGTCCTGTGTTCCTCCTGTCCTGTCCTGTCCTGTCCTGTCCTCCTCCTGTCCTGTCCCTGTCTGTTGTGAATGTAGAGCCCTGGAAATGGCCACCGCTGCCATGCAGGTTTTTCAACCACACCACACGCCACACCTCGTCCACTAGAGGGAGCTATCGCATCAGCGCCTCCGTGCCCCGGAGCCCCTACACTACCAGCAGAAGAAGTGGAAGGTCGGCAGTCCCCACTACACAAGACTACACACCAGACCACACACAAGACTACACTCCAGACTACACACCATACACACTAGACTACACACAAGACTACACTCCAGACTACACACCATACTGTACACACCAGACTACACACCATACACACCAGACTACACACCAGACTACACACCATACACACCAGACTACACACCAGACTACACACCATACACACCAGACTACACACCAGACTACACACCATACACACTAGACTACACACCAGACCACACACCAGACTACACACCAGACTACACACCAGACTACACACCAGACTACACACTATACACACCAGACTACACACCAGACCACACACTATACACACACTATACACACCAGACTACACACCAGACTACACACTATACACACCAGACTACACACCAGACTACACACTATACACACCAGACTACACACCAGACCACACACCAGACTACACACTATACACACCAGACTACACACCAGACCACACACCAGACTACACACTATACACACCAGACTACACACCAGACTACACACTATACACACCAGACTACACACCAGACCACACACCAGACTACACACTATACACACCAGACTACACACCAGACTACACACTATACACACCAGACTACACACTATACACACCAGACTACACACTAGACCACACACCAGACTACACACCAGACTACACACTTTACACACCAGGCTACACACCAGACTACACACTATACACACCAGACCACACACTATACACACCAGACTACACACCAGATCACACACTATACACACCAGACTACACACTATACACACCAGACCACACACCAGACCACACACCAGACTACACACCAGACAACACACTATACACACCAGACTACACACTATACACACCAGACCACACACCAGACTACACACTATACACACCAGACTACACACCAGACCACACACCAGACTACACACCAGACTACACACTATACACACCAGACTACACACCAGACTACACACTATACACACCAGACTACACACCAGACTACACACTATACACACCAGACTACACACCAGACTACACGCTATACACACCATACACACCAGACTACACACCAGACTACACACTATACACGCCAGACTACACACCAGACTACACACTATACACACCAGACTACACACTATACACACCAGACCACACACTATACACACCAGACCACACACCAGAGTACACAACAGACCACACACCAGACTACACACCACACACCAGACTACACACTATACACACCAGACTACACACCAGACTACACACTATACACACCAGACTACACACTATACACACCAGACTACACACCAGACTACACACTATACACACCAGACTACACACCAGACCACACACCATACACACCAGACTACACACCGGACTACACACTATACACACCAGACTACACACCAGACTACACACCATACACTCCATACACACCAGACTACACACCATACTGTACACACCAGACTACACACCATACACACCAGACTACACACCAGACTACACACCATACACACTAGACTACACACCAGACCACACACCAGACTACACACTATACACACCAGACTACACACCAGACCACACACCAGACCACACACCAGACCACACACCAGACTACACACTATACACACCAGACTACACACCAAACCACACACTATACACACCAGACTACACACTATACACACCAGACTACACACCAGACCACACACTATACACACACTATACACACCAGACTACACACCAGACTACACACTATACACACCAGACTACACACCAGACTACACACTATACACACCAGACTACACACCAGACCACACACCAGACTACACACTATACACACCAGACTACACACCAGACCACACACCAGACTACACACTATACACACCAGACTACACACCAGACTACACACTATACACACCAGACTACACACCAGACCACACACCAGACTACACACTATACACACCAGACTACACACCAGACTACACACTATACACACCAGACTACACACTATACACACCAGACTACACACTAGACCACACACCAGACTACACACCAGACTACACACTTTACACACCAGGCTACACACCAGACTACACACTATACACACCAGACCACACACTATACACACCAGACTACACACCAGATCACACACTATACACACCAGACTACACACTATACACACCAGACCACACACCAGACCACACACCAGACTACACACCAGACTACACACTATACACACCAGACCACACACCAGACTACACACTATACACACCAGACTACACACCAGACCACACACCAGACTACACACCAGACTACACACTATACACACCAGACTACACACCAGACTACACACTATACACACCAGACTACACACCAGACTACACACTATACACACCAGACTACACACCAGACTACACGCTATACACACCATACACACCAGACTACACACCAGACTACACACTATACACGCCAGACTACACACCAGACTACACACTATACACACCAGACTACACACTATACACACCAGACCACACACTATACACACCAGACCACACACCAGAGTACACAACAGACCACACACCAGACTACACACCACACACCAGACTACACACTATACACACCAGACTACACACCAGACTACACACTATACACACCAGACTACACACTATACACACCAGACTACACACCAGACTACACACTATACACACCAGACTACACACCAGACCACACACCATACACACCAGACTACACACCGGACTACACACTATACACACCAGACTACACACCAGACTACACACCATACACTCCATACACACCAGACTACACACCATACTGTACACACCAGACTACACACCATACACACCAGACTACACACCAGACTACACACCATACACACTAGACTACACACCAGACCACACACCAGACTACACACTATACACACCAGACTACACACCAGACCACACACCAGACCACACACCAGACCACACACCAGACTACACACTATACACACCAGACTACACACCAAACCACACACTATACACACCAGACTACACACTATACACACCAGACTACACACCAGACTACACACCAGACTACACACTATACACACCAGACTACACACCAGACCACACACCATACACACCAGACTACACACCAGACTACACACTATACACACCAGACACACCAGACTACACACTATACACACCAGACTACACACCATACACACCAGACACACCAGACTACACACCATACACACCAGACTACACACCAGACTACACACCATACACACCAGACTACACACCAGACTACACACTATACACACCAGACCACACACCAGACTACACACTATACACACCAGACTACACACCAGACCACACACCAGACTACACACCAGACTACACACTATACACACCAGACTACACACCAGACTACACACTATACACACCAGACTACACACCAGACTACACACTATACACACCAGACTACACACCAGACTACACACCATACACACCAGACACACCAGACTACAGACCATACACACCAGACTACACACTATACACACCAGTCTACACACCATACACACCAGACTACACACTATACACACCAGACTACACACTGTACACACCAGACTACACACCAGACCACACACTATACACACCAGACTACACACCAGACCACACACCAGACCACACACCAGACTACACACCAGACTACACACTATACACACCAGACTACACACCAGACTACACACTATACACACCAGACTACACACCAGACCACACACCATACACACCAGACTACAAACCAGACTACACACTATACACACCAGACTACACACCAGACCACACACCATACACACCAGACTACAAACCAGACTACACACTATACACACCAGACTACACACCAGACCACACACCAGACTGCACACCAGACTACACATCAGACTACACACCAGACTACACATCAGACTACACACCAGACTACACACTATACATACCAGACTACACACCAGACCACACACCAGACTACACACTATACACACCAGACTACACACCATACACACCAGACTACACACCAGACTACACACCATACACACACCAGACTACACACTATACACACCCGACTACACACCAGACTACACACTATACACACCAGACTACACACCAGACCACACACCATACACACTAGACTACACACCAGACTACACACCAGACTACACACCATACACACCAGACTACACACCATACACACCAGACTACACACCATACTGTACACACCAGACTACACACCATACACACCAGACTACACACCAGACTACACACCATACACACCAGACTACACACTATACACACCAGACTACACACTATACACACCAGACTACACACTATACACACCAGACTACACACCAGACTACACACCATACACACCAGACTACACACTATACACACCAGACTACACACTATACACACCAGACTACACACCATACACACCAGACTACACACCAGACTACACACCATACACACCAGACTACACATCAGACTACACACTATACACACCAGACTACTGTGATCGTATTTTAACTGATCTAGTCAAAAAGGATTTACCAAGATTCGCTCAAAAGGTTAAGTCTGGTTTATTGTTAAAAACATACGAGCGCAAGGACTTCCTGAACAACGAGTGGTTAGTCAGCGAAGTCCCGATTATGGGTTTTGCTGTGCCTTATATGCAATCAAAACAAAGGTACGGTGCTTCCAGGATGTGATTGGCTACCCCATTGTACGTCATATGAAATGGCAGGCGTGGCCAAGAGTACAGACATGTGACATGAGAAAAAGGCGGCAATTGGGGACAAAGGATGACAAAGGATGGTTATTCTGTTGTAGACAGATAGCCTCCTGGAAGCCATTTTGTATGTTAGCACAGCTATGTGAATATTTGGGGGAGGTGATGAATTACAAAAGGAGAGAGAGGACAAAGGTTTAAGGTGTTTGGATGTAAATTCCTGAACAATCCCCCATTTGTGCCTGAACAGGTACACAAAAATAAAATATAAAATCCAAACACAAAGTGTAAACATTCAGCTATGCTATACATGTGGAAAGGAAATAATCTCTCCACTAGGTGGAGCAAAAAAAATAAAAAAATAAAAAAGATTATTTTCTTTCCACGTGCAAAATCACGCACCAAAACCCCTTGTTCCAGAAATTTGACAGGAAACAAGGTAAAAAAGATGACATGATTATATACTATTTATAGTCTAAGAGTGGACAACCATTCACCAAAAAACCTTGATTAAAATTGAACAAGGCAAAAAGATGAAATGGTTACCAGTGTAAGAAGGGCAAAAAACCTCTTGGTCAATTTAGAGGAAAAACCCAAACTTATTTATCAACTCATGTTTCAACCATTGTAACTCTTGTAAACAAATGTGATATTTTCTCAAGATAATTTCAAAGTTCATTCACTCTTGTTGTGAATAATCGCATGTAATTTCCTCTGGATCATAGCTTCCATGTTTGCGTCTCTGAATGTTTAATGTAGGTTCCAGTGTGTGCGGTTAGAGGTGCAGTCATTGCTGTTGAGATTGTCCACGTTGTCATACCACAACCACGAGAAGGAGGTGACCGGCAAGGTCAGTCTCCGATTGTTCATCAGAGGAGAGGAGAGTGTGGCGGTGACTGTCAAGGTCACTCTCCGATTGCTCATCAGAGGAGAGGACAGTGTGGCGGTGACTGTCAAGGTCCTTGAGATCTCTGGTTCGGCTGCATGGACCGTCCTCTCAGCTACTTTTGACAGCTATTCCACACAGGTCAGAATGTCCTGGTGCTGATTGTTCCATCTTTGACGGGTAGGTTCCTCCCGCAACATCTACTTCTCTTCCATGTTTTCTGGCCTGTTCTCAGGCTGCTCATCTGCTCCTGGTAGTCTGTCTTCCCATTGGGCAGGTCTGCATAGAGCGGTCAGCCAGCGAGCTCTCGGAAGGTGAGGAGGGAGTCCCTGTCCTGGTTCAGCAGGGTGAAGGTGCGCAGCCAGGGCGCCAGCAGCACGTACAGGCTCTTGAACTGAACCCGGTCCACACGGTACTGCTCCACGTAGGGCCGGCCCGGGTCGTGCTGCTGGAGGGCCACCTCGGCGCTCCCGCTCCCCCAGTACAGGCTGATGAAGTGCTCCATCTGTGGATCCACAGATGAGAGAGACAACAGAGACAAAACAGAAGAGCAAAAGGAGAGTCCTCTGGTCTGGTTTCCCTGTTCCCCTCTGAGTCCTCTGGTCTGGTCTCCCTGTTCCCCTCTTTGGTCAGGAACGGTTATCAGCAGTCTGTTGGAGATACTCAGAAACATGGTTAAGTGCCAGCTCCTGCTTTGGGGAAAAATTTTGTTATTCAGTCAGGAAAACTTAAACAGGGTGTCTGTTCAAGTGTCATTAGAGCCAGTCTGCAGTAGCCTACAGTGACATCAGGGGCAGTGTAAGAATGACTTTAACACGCCCAGTCCCCAGTCATGATCAAGGCAATTGGATTTGGCTCTAGAATTTCTCTCGCGATTTTATGAAATAAAATAAAATAAACACATTCTCGTCTCAACAAAATAACTCCCCCTAAGGGTAGAAACAAATGTCCTGAAGTCAGGATAAAACAGAGATGGGGGAAGAAAAAAAAAAAAATGCATCACTCAAATAAAATGACACTAAAAATGAACTGGCTTCATTTACAATTAAGAAAACATCAATTATCAATTAATCAAAAAAAAATCCATCAAAGCTTCATTTGTATAGCTAAAATTTGTATATCTAAAACTTCCCTCTTCTGCATTTGAGGACAGAGTATTGGGCACCGCTTCGGACAAAATGGTCTCTTCCCTGTTTCATACTTATCTGTCGCTCACAGTGAGTCGGTGACATGGCGTTGGTCCTGCATCCAACGAACCACAGATCGCCCATCTGTAGGGAAACAGGCCGGTAACCTCCATCTACACCTCCGGTCCTGTGCCCGCCTCCTGGTTCGGCATTCACCCATCACTCCCGGAACGACAGTTGTCTGTAAAAACACTCAGAAAAAACACTCAGGCCCGATGAATGTGCCTCAAACTATAAACATGAGATATTTAACAAAAACATTAAACACATACAAATAACCAAATCATCACACAGCAGCAAAGCAAATCGGGGGCCAGAGGTTTACTAGCACATAGCCCCATCGAAAGAGAACAGCCCTCAGCGCTGTCTCATATCCTCTTTCCATGCTGGAGCAATCTTCAGACATCAAACCCCCCGGTGTCGCAGTCCTCTCTGACACCCAGAGAGCAATGTCCGTAGCAAGATGGTAAGCTCACCCCGTCTGAAACAGGGAGAACACTCCAGAAATGTCCAAGAATGACCCTCAAGTCATTCGTGACTCCACACAGTTCATAGCTTCATGCTGGCGAGGGGCTACTCCTTGGTAGCCCACACAATGCACTCCAGGAAAATCTGAAAACATCAACACAGAACTTCACAGAAACAGAACATCCTATAGAAATAGACTAAACCTAAATTACTACAAAACAGAACAATCTAACCAAGGAGACGTGTACACACACCTGAATCAAAAACACAGGTGAAATGTAGGCGACATCCTCAAGCTTTATCGAAACAGACCCCTTAACCAGAAATGACATATAATGCTAAACATCCAGTAACCTCATGTTCCTACATATATCAGAAAGAGAGACAAGACAAACAGTTAACAGACAAACAACAGGTTCCAGGCAGTCCCCAGGAAGGCACGATCCAGGCTCCTCAAAGACCTGCCGCCCAGGGTCCATAGCACCTGAAAAATAACACTCAACACAGACTGGGGTCAATATAGCAGAGGGGAAGGCCTAAAGCCAACTCCTCACAAACACATCATCATTATGTGAATGAAATTCATACAGTAGAATGCATAAACGAACAGCTTATGGCCATTCATTGACTATTGAAACTTAAACTCTTGAATCAAAGCGAAAACCATAACCTAAACTCAAACACCTATTCAAAACCCTGTCAGACTTTTGAGTTCGCACCAATACCTAAAAGATCATCCTCAGAGACATTCTCAACAACTTAAGACTCAAAGGCTCTACATCTGTTTCATCCTCCCACCATCATGCACAAACCTTACGTCCTCAGCTACATCTGTCTTCTCCTGTTTATTTACCTTTAAAAAATATGGCTCTATCTTGGCTAGTTAAAATCTCCCTTGTGGGTTGTTCAAGGGAACTCCAGCAGGTGGCGCTCGACCCCAAATCTGAGGCTCTTCCTTTTCATTCAGCTTGCGGTAACTGTGACACCGTTCAATCCAGTGGCCATACTGACCACAATGGAAGCATGAATCGTCTCTATCTTCACTTCGATTATACCTTTTTCCTCGCCTAACCCTACCAGAACGCTTCCTATTGTTTCTCTGTCGCCACTGTGGTCGTTGTTGGTTCCACCTCGCACCAGCAGTTTGATTGTCCAGCTGTTGTAACTGAGCAGCTTGTAATCTGGCTGCACCTAGCTTCATTTCTTTCAACTCCCTCTTTTCAATGTGATCACTTAGATGCTCCGCATAGCGGAAATGGTCAACAACTTCTTCGAGAGAAGTCGATTCCCAGGTGTGGCACATCAACCTAACTTGGTCGGACAAAGAGGAGAGAGAGTTATTCATCAATTGTTGTTTCAAAATCTTTTTATAATCGGCGTTCGCTTTGTCCATGCCACTGTGTGCGGCGAAAACTGATTCTAGCCGTTCCCAAAATTTCTCGAACTGTTGATCGGAATTTTGTTTGCAATATGTGATACGGTCCCAATCCATCTTTTTAGGGAATCGAGTTTTGATTCTGTTCAACAGCGCAGCGTTTTGGCCAGTAAAATCGACATGAGAAAAAGGCAACGTAATATCAAACGGGTCTTTTACTTCGATCCATTTTAACCCAAGTACTTGTCGCATGATCATGGCGATTTCCTCGGCGTGAGGCTCATACATTCGAACTAAACTGTTAAAAAGATTCTCGAACTTGTTCATGTCTTTGGTTGGATCGGGCAAGGTTTTAGCTATATTACGCAGTTCATCAGAGCGCCAGGGTCTATAAACCGTAATCTCTGGAGTCCAGGCCGCATAACCAGCTGCATCATTTATTTGTGAAGGGCGAGGAACAGGGTTTGGGCAGCGCATCAGTGGCGCTTGTATTTGCGGTCCCTCCAGACTATCTCTAGCCATTTGCAGTTGTTCCAAATTAAACTTAGCCTCAGATATAGCTCTAGCCAATTCTTCCTTCCTGACCTGTTCTTGTTCGGACGAATACCTCTTGGAAAGGGGCGCGCTTAACTCGTATTGTAGAGGGGAGAGAGAAGGGGCGTGGCTAATGGCAGGAGCATGAAAAGGGGGAAGAACAGCCTGGTTGGGTGTGAGCACGGAGCAACGAGAGGGGGAAAAATCTAATTTTAAATCAGAGTTATTCTGTTGGGGAAATGGCGGAGAGACCGTCTGCTGAACCTCCTTATCTTTCCTTCCTGACCTAAAAACCCTCTCTCGTGCTACTCTCTCCCAAATCTTAAAAGCAGACCAGTCTATAGAATTAACAGGCTTTTCCCTTAACCTAGACATCTCAACCACCTCTAGCTGAGCCCGAATCTTAGCTAAAAATTTAACACTAAATGTCAGATGGGGATGTAAGAAATCGAAAATGCTTTAGCGCATAACGAAATCTCATCAGGGCTAGACAAATTGCAAGCTAGCAGTAGAATCCTGTTACATATAGGCATATGTTAGTAGCCGGTGTTACAGGGACACCTAGTGGTGCTCCCAAAATGTTGCATGTAAGACCCGGATGTTGTATGTGGGCGTGCGCCGTTATATTATACCTCCATGGCGTGCGCGGGGGAAATTTAAGTTTAATAAAAGCTATACTGAAACAAATCCCTAATAAACACGACGCAGCCTAAAACCCCAAAACAGCAATGAAAGGAAACCTTAAAGTTAACTCACGGCGGGAAAGAATACAATTTCGAAAGAAACAAAGACACATTAAACCGCTCAGTAACTCACCCAGTCCACTGGTCCTTTGTTCTCTGGCTCGATGGCGGATCACCGGGAGAGCGGAGTAGTAGTTGTTTTCCTGCGTCTCCCAGACAACCAGCTAGCCTACTGGAAATCTAGCAGTTACGATTTAACAGTGTACAAAATGTGAACAATACCTACTTGGATAATAGGCGCGCTTAACAAACAATACAAGGCAAGAGCCGAAGCTCAAACATGCAATCAAAAATCCCACTGAGCCGGCGAAAATAGCGCTAGACAAACAAAGACAACACGACAAAAACAGACACTCCGGAGATTAGCTGGTAATCGCACTCACTGCGAACTTCAACCCATTTGGAAATCGCACTCACTGCGAACTTCAACCCTGTGGGAATCGCACTATCTGCGAACTTCAACCCTGTGGGATTCGCACTATCTGCGAACTTCAACAATTTGGAAATCGCACTCACTGCGAACTTCAACAGGTTCCCTTCTGTGCTAATTCTGGAACATCGAACTAAAGCAACCCAAAACGTTATCCTAGAAGTGCACTCTCACTTCTTAACTACAGCCGAGCCGACAAACAATCTAAACTGTAGTCTACATCAACTGTAAGGGAGCGAGTCCCAAACCCAAAATTACACCTCTTCTGAAGAGAACCCCGGTAGCCTAAACAAGGACGAAGTCAGAGAACAATGCAATATCCACTCCTAAACTGCCATTGTTAAAAACAACGCCTTTCGCCACCACCTTCCCCGGGGAGTTTTGCTTTCAACAATACGCCAGACCATCACAATCCGAAACTAAAACAAGGCAAATACAACTCAGAACCATAAGAGGGTTCGTTTAAACGTACCTGTGAGCTTCAAGAATCCAGTGGAAGAACTGAGGAAATAATCTCGGCGTGCGCTCTGGCGCAAGAGAGAAGATTGATTTTCCAACGCCCACTATAATGGACCGACACGTCTGCTGACCAGTTCATCCACTGGAATCCCGAAGCAACACGCAGGCAGTCCTCCCATTTTCATCCGCGTCGCCAACTGTGATCGTATTTTAACTGATCTAGTCAAAAAGGATTTACCAAGATTCGCTCAAAAGGTTAAGTCTGGTTTATTGTGAAAAACATACGAGCGCAAGGACTTCCTGAACAACGAGTGGTTAGTCAGCGAAGTCCCGATTATGGGTTTTGCTGTGCCTTATATGCAATCAAAACAAAGGTACGGTGCTTCCAGGATGTGATTGGCTACCCCATTGTACGTCATATGAAATGGCAGGCGTGGCCAAGAGTACAGACATGTGACATGAGAAAAAGGCGGCAATTGGGGACAAAGGATGACAAAGGATGGTTATTCTGTTGTAGACAGATAGCCTCCTGGAAGCCATTTTGTATGTTAGCACAGCTATGTGAATATTTGGGGGAGGTGATGAATTACAAAAGGAGAGAGAGGACAAAGGTTTAAGGTGTTTGGATGTAAATTCCTGAACACTACACACCAGACTACACACCATACACACCAGACTACACACCATACACACTAGACTACACACCAGACTACACACCATACACACCAAACTACACACCATACACACCAGACTACACACCATACACACCAGACTACACACCAGACTACACACCATACACACCAGACTATACACCAGACTACACACCAGACTACACACCATACACACCAGACTACACATCAGACTACACACCAGACTACACACCATACACACTAGACTACACACCAGACTACACATCATACACACTAGACTACATACCAGACTACACACCATACACACTAGACTACACACCAGACTACACACCATACACACTAGACTACACACCAGACTACACACCATACACACTAGACTACACACCATACACACTAGACTACACACCAGACTACACACCATACACACCAGACTACACACCATACACACTAGACTACACACCAGAATACACACCAGACCACACACCATACACACTAGACTACACACCAGACTACACATCATACACACTAGACTACATACCAGACTACACACCATACACACTAGACTACACACCAGACTACACACCATACACACTAGACTACACACCAGACTACACACCATACACACTAGACTACACACCATACACACTAGACTACACACCAGACTACACACCATACACACCAGACTACACACCATACACACTAGACTACATACCAGACTACACACCATACACACTAGACTACACACCAGAATACACACCAGACCACACACCATACACACTAGACTACACACCAGACTACACACCATACACACTATACTACACACCAGACTACGCACCATACACACCAAACTACACACCATACACACCAGACTACACACCAGACTACACACCAGACCACACACCAGAATACACACCATACACACTAGACTACACACCAGACTACACACTATACACACCAGACTACACACCAGACCACACACCATACACACCATACACACCAGACTACACACTATACACACCAGACTACACACCAGACCACACACCAGACTACACACCAGACCACACACCATACACACCAGACTACACACCAGACTACACACTAGACTACACACCATACACACCAGACTACACACCAGACTACACGGCATACACACCAGACCACACACCATACACACCAAACTACACACCAGACTACACACCGGACTTCACATCATACAGACCAGACTACACACCATACACACCATACACACTAGACTACACACCAGACTACACACCAGACTACACACTACACTGCTGAGTTGTACTGTATTGTACGGTGGCATACTTTAGTTGCAGTAATAGCCAGCGGTTGGAGCCTCAGAAGAGTTGGCTCAGCCCAGAGACTGGGAGGATGTGTTAGTGAAGCTTGAACAGCTCTGCAGGTACATGCCTGTCAGGAGGCTCAGTATTTCTCTCTCTCTCTCTTCCTTTCTCTTTCTCTCTCTCATCAGGGTGGGCTCCATACTCGGCAGGTGAGTCTGGTCTCCTAGCAACGACATGAACACCTCCTAGTTCTATGTGCTGCTGAAGGAGGAGTTAGAGGCTGTCACATGACGCGGGCTGCTCTGGCCTGGTGAACTTTACCTTCCAGAAGGAAACACACGTGGCACAGGCGTGAGGCCAGCTCCTCGGACGAGGATTCTGATGAGGAGGATGCCGAGCAGAGGTAAACTCAGGAACCACATGGTGAATGTGTACTGTACCGTTTTATCTTTGATATATTGTGCAATTAACCTTTTACTATAGGAAGCCTTTTAACTGGCAGGGGGACTGCCAGTGGAAACCAGCATTTTGGCTATAATTGGGTGCATTTACACTTAATCACTAATTGTTCATTAATGCACATTGTCCCTCTTGGTCAAATAAAAATCAACATTAACTTAATTGGTGAACCAAGTGGTCAGTGAATATATCACTGTGTCTTTGTATACACTACATGTAGGAATAAAAAAGTAATTTGAATTGAACTGAACTGTGAAACCAGTCATTACCACTCCTGTGTGTATGTCTATGACATCACCGGCAGTGGTTGATGATGTCACAGTTAGACCCAAGGTTCCGAGTCTGTAGTTCCGATGCCGTCTCCACGGTGATGCATTCTGTGGCAGAAACCAGTAAGGACGTGATGATCTCTGGCTCATGAGCTGCTCTCACAAACAGAATCTGACACAGAACTAATTTCAGTTTGAGGCGCTTAACTCTTCCTCTGCTGCTGAACACTCGGGTGGGGAGGTCAGTTCGGCGTTGAGCTCTACTCAGGACAGGTTGAAAAGGCTTTTTCTCCTCAGCTGCCAGCCTCTCAACCTGCGCACGGAGGGCTCTGAGAGAAGCCGCAGGGACAGGATGAAGATGGGAGGGAGCCTGGCTGACGTCGACCCCATGGACATCGACCAGTCGGTCAGTCCACAACTAGAGTGGAAAACAAATTGTTTGAAATCAAAGCAAAACCAATCAAATCAAATTGTGTTTAATCTACAGGGACTAGTTTATTCAGTCTCTGTATAACATTGTAATGAAATGACCCCCCCTCCCCCTCCATCCACCTACCTCTCCCTCCTCCTCCTCCTCCCTCCTCTCCCTCCTCCTCCTCCCTCCTCTCCCATCCACCTACCTCTCCCTCCTCCTCCTCCTCCTCCTACCTCCTCTCCCATCCATCTACCTCTCCCTCCTCCTCCTCCTCCCTGCTCTCCCATCCACCTACCTCTCCCTCCTCCTCCTCCTCCTCCCTCCTCTCCCATCCACCTACCTCTCCCTCCTCCTCCTCCTCCCTCCTCTCCCATCCACCTACCTCTCCCTCCTCCTCCTCCTCCTCCTACCTCCTCTCCCATCCATCTACCTCTCCCTCCTCCTCCTCCTCCCTCCTCTCCCATCCACCTACCTCTCCCTCCTCCTCCTCCTCCTCCTACCTCCTCTCCCATCCATCTACCTCTCCCTCCTCCTCCTCCTCCCTCCTCTCCCATCCACCTACCTCTCCCTCCTCCTCCCTCCTCCTCCTCTCCCATCCACCTACCTCTCCCTCCTCCTCCTCTCCCATCCACCTACCTCTCCCTCCTCCTCCTCCCTCCTCTCCCATCCACCTACCTCTCCCTTCTCCTCCCTCCTCTCCCATCCACCTACCTCTCCCTCCTCCTCCTCCTCCCTCCTCTCCCATCCACCTACCTCTCCCTCCTCCTCCTCCTCCCTCCTCTCCCATCCACCTACCTCTCCCTCCTCCTCCCTCCTCCTCCTCTCCCATCCATCTACCTCTCCCTCCTCCTCCCTCCTCCTCCTCCTCTCCCATCCACCTACCTCTCCCTCCTCCTCCTCCTCCTCCATCCACCTACCTCTCCTTCCTCCTCCTCCTCCCCCTCCCTCCTCCTCCTCCCTGGCAGGTGTGTTTTGACAGCGTGGGCGGTCTGACCAGTCACATCGCGTCGCTGAAGGAGATGGTGGTCTTCCCCCTGATCTACCCGGAGGTCTTTGACAGGTTCAAGATCCAGCCCCCGAGGTCAGAGGTTAACCGTCGCCGCGGTGACGCCTTAAGACCAGTAACCATATTAATTCTGTCCTTTATGTAGTGTTATGCATTTAACCCTCTTCTGATGTAAAAGTCAGAAGATGCTGAGATTACAAAACAGTAACACACCTGTAAATGTAAATGTGACTCACGGTTATTCATCTAGGGTTCAACATGTCTGCTGTAGTGGTGCTTCATTTATTTGTTGTTCCTAAAGATAGTTTTTGTTCCTCCCTCTCTCCCTCTCTCTCTCTGTCTGTCTCCCTCCCTCCATCCCCCCCCAGGGGCTGTCTGTTCTATGGCCCCCCGGGTACGGGGAAGACCCTGGTGGCCAGGGCGCTGGCGAACGAGTGCAGCCATGGTGACAGGAAGGTGAACTTCTTCATGAGGAAGGGCGCCGACTGCCTCAGCAAGTGGGTGGGCGAGTCGGAGCGCTCGCTGCGCCTGCTGTTCAAACAGGTACGGAACCCTAACCCTAACCCAGCCAGAACACGGTCTGGAGCAGCCGAACCTTAACCCTAACCCAGCCAGAACACGGTCTGGAGCAGCCGAACCTTAACCCTAACCCAGCCAGAACACGGTCTGGAGCAGCCGAACCTTAACCCTAACCCAGCCAGAACACGGTCTGGAGCAGCCGAACCTTAACCCTAACACAGCCAGAACACGGTCTAGAGCAGCCGAACCTTAACCCTAACCCAGCCAGAACACGGTCTGGAGCAGCAGAACCCTAACCCTAACACAGCCAGAACACGGTCTGGAGCAGCCGAACCTTAACCCTAACCCAGCCAGAACACGGTCTGGAGCAGCAGAACCCTAACCCCTAACCCAGCCAGAACACATTCTGGAGTCCGGCCAGGTGAAGTCAAGTCAAGTCACCTTTATTTGTACAGCACATTTACAACAGCTCAGATACAAAATGAAAGTGCAGCAAATTCCAAAATAAATAAAAAAGAGACTAAAATAACTCTCATCGTTTGCTGGAGTCGGCGCGGAGCGCCAGGTGGGCGGGGCTTGCGTTGCTGGGAGCAGCCCCACTGGTTCCGCGTTGTCAGAAAAGAACAGTCAAGCTCAGATAAAGTAACGATTGAAATGATTTGGTGTGTTGGCCTGGATGTGATGATTGGGCCTGGATGTAGCTGTGTTGTCTGAATCCGTATCACTGACTTCAGATACGATATAAAGATAAGATATAACTTTAATGATCCTCAGGAGGGGACATTTGCGTATTACAGCTGCAGAAAGATAGAGAACAGAAGAGGTAGAGAATAATTCTGAGAAGAGACAGGTGCGATGTCCCCGTGGTCTGGTGACAAAGACAGGTGATGTCCCCGTGGTCTGGTGACAGAGACAGGTGATGTCCCCGTGGTCTGGTGACAGAGACAGGTGATGTCCCCGTGGTCTGGTGACAGAGAAAGGTGATGTCCCCGTGGTCTGGTGACAGAGACAGGTGCGATGTCCCCGTGGTCTGGTGACAGAGACAGGTGATGTCCCCGTGGTCTGGTGACAGAGACAGGTGATGTCCCCGTGGTCTGGTGACAAAGACAGGTGATGTCCCCGTGGTCTGGTGACAGAGACAGGTGATGTCCCCGTGGTCTGGTGACAGAGACAGGTGATGTCCCCGTGGTCTGGTGACAGAGACAGGTGATGTCCCCGTGGTCTGGTGACAGAGACAGGTGATGTCCCCGTGGTCTGGTGACAGAGGGCTGGTTGTGTTGTTGTGTAACTGCAGGCGTACCAGATGCGTCCTTCCATCATCTTCTTTGATGAGATCGACGGCCTGGCGCCGGTCCGCTCCAGCCGCCAGGACCAGATCCACAGGTGAGACTTCCTGTCCTCTCTCTCTCTCTCTCTCTCACACACACACGCACACACTCACACAGTTCTGTTATACACACACACACACACACACGCACACTCACACACACACATGCACACACGGGCACACACACACATACACTCACACACACATGCACACACTCACTCACACACACACACACACACATACACACACATACACTCACAGGGCCAGACCTGTCCTCTCTCTCACACTAAGCCAAGATCTTATTGAAAGACGTTTGCAGGACTGTTCAGTGCAGATTCTCGCCTTGGTCACTGAGGTGGGTTTTTGCCCCCTCCTGGACAGGCCGTGACTCCAAAGGTCAAGATCTATTTTGGTGGTGTTATTCGGGTCAGGTTAACGGTGTGATTCACAGTTTGGGCGGACTTGCCCAACATTGCTTCAGAGGACACTATCATTTCCTGTCTTCCGTAAATGGCAACAAGTAGAATGACCAATTGAAATCTGTACTGATAACGACTGACCAATGACCAAACGGCAGACCGTTTGGACATACCTTGTTTAGACTAAAGGAATGTAAATCAGGGCTTATAAGCCAAACATCTATGTGATAAGGCTTTAGCTTTGTGTGAACTAAAACTTTGCTGTATCAACTTGCATGAGAGGCAATAAACCTGGATTAACCTTTTTCTCGTCTGACATCCTCTTTATTTAAGGACCCTAAAAACATTACAGTAAGATAACCTTTCTTTGAATAACTATTTGATCAAGTAAAATTGTGTAAAGAATGTTCCAACATCAAAATGGCGTTGTCGGCAAGGATTGTTAATATTATAAGCTATTATTACAACTGAAAAACTCTGATAGAGGCGCAAAACAAGTATTTTACCTATGCAAACAGCGCGCACAATAACAATGTATAGGAGATCTGCTTTAAATAAGCCAAATCAAGAGTAAAAGTATAAAATGCTTATTCAATCAAAAGAACCTGTTGGAACTGATTAGTTAAAGGTCAATGTATGTTGAACGAGAAAAATGCCAGATTTTAAGCTGTGTGAGAATTTGCATGAGTTTGAAGTGTGAAACAATTGTCACTAATTAACAGGATAACGATGCTTAGAGTATGTATGTTTGAGCACCAACCGCCAGTCAGTGCTATTTCCCAGAAATTCGATAAATTTGGAAATAAGTGAAGTAGGCTAGTATAGATTTTCCTTAGAAGTGAATGAAATACAGACGCATTGTTAAGATCTAAGGGAAAGGACCGACCGCTGGCAGCTGGCCAGGACTGACACAGTCGTTTTCCCTGCGTTGTAATCAAAAACAGAAAAACAAGGGACCCCAGATAGTGACTTCTCGATTGGATGGGTTGATTATAAAACTGCAGATTTTAGGCGCATCACCTTGGCAGAATAGTGGAAATAAAAACGATTCCGCGGGGAAGGAATGTAGAAACGGGGCCTGATTTCAGGGTAGAAGGTCGAGAAGTCATTCGGTCATAATTGTACCGGTACCGTACCTAATTTGATAATTTAACCGCAAACTAACGGATACAAACACCAGACCAGGGAATTCGAAAACAAGTGACATTTGTAGGTTACGCCAGATTCCAGTAAATGAATTGTAGTTGAAAGCGTCAGGAAAAATAAGTCAGAAAAAGAAGAAGTGACAAGTTGCATGACAAAGAAAATAACCTCAATGGAGCACACACACACACGCACGCACACACACCTAAATGTCACACACACACACGCACGCACACACACCTAAATGTCACACACACACACGCATGCACACACACCTAGATGTAACGCATACACATACGGGCGTCTACGCATGAACAAACATACACAAGAGCCCAGACATTCCAGGGAAAAACATTGTAAATACAATCCCAAATATTGCATGCTGAGTAACCGTGTGATGACTAACAAGAAATGGAAAATTGCATAATAACGACGCATGTGTGTTTTAATATGTATAATTACATTTAAAAAATAATAATAATAATAATAATAATAATAATAAAAAGGTACCTGTTAAAAATAAATAATAAATACAAAGGGCAATCTCTCTATAAGAAATTTGCCCTTAAAACAGTAATAGACTTGAAACATAACAATAAAAGACATAATCGGACTGGATAAATAATCTGCCATTTATTATCTGAAAAACAATTACAAGAAATAATGGCATGACAACACCAGAATAAGGAAATCACTGTAAGCCTGATAAAACAATAAGCAATGGGTTTTTTGTCTCCCCAGCCGCCTGGCCTCAGATAAAGAACCCAGAGGGCAAAAAACCACTCTGTAAGTTCTCTCTCTCCCTCTCCCTCTTTTTTCTTTTTTTCTGTCTTTTATCAAGATATCAAAATGCTACGCCTGTGCATTTGTTACACAGTGTTATTGACCCTACACCCAATTCAAGACTAACACCGGCCAGGTTCGAGGATGCAAGCCCCAGCTGATAAGATCCTGGCTCTGCGCCACCCGCTCTTGAGATCAATAATCGAACGCGTGAACCAGAGATGGCATCGAAGGACGAAAGGGACTCCAAACGAATGGCCTGTAACAGGGACTTTCGATATAACCACATGTATAAATATGGAAACTACATTAAAACTTCATAAATTAGGACAAAAGTCTGCAGCCCGACAGGTTAAACGAGACGAAGAGATAGCGGTGATTAATCTTTATAAAAAAGAAGCACGACGCAGACTCGAATTTCATGAAGCCGTAGAAAGCAGAAATGCATCAAAAAGAATAGCTCCCAAGGCGCCTACACTTAAAATAATGGCTCCCGCACCGTATCAAATGCCCATGAAAACGCTGGATACGGAACAATTCACTTTCACTGGTCGTGCAAGCGAATCTTCCGAAACTCACGTTGTAGAAGCGGAGGAGGCGAGCCGCCCGAGAAGCGAGAGGGAAGAGCAGGCGGAGGCGGGAGCATACGCAGGAGTGAGGGAGCAGCTGCGCAAAATCGAGGCCCGGGCTTCAACCGAGGCCCAATTTCGGACTCCAAACGGAGGACGCACGGCTCCCCGAGAAAGACAAAGGCAGGCTTATGAAATTGACACCGACTCCCTGGACCGTGACATGGAGTACGAAATGCAAAAATTGATCTTAGACGACTCTGAGCATTTAAGAACAAGCTCCTGTGTTGAGGGAATAATGACCGGCCAAATGAAATTTACCCCGTATCCCGAGGCTCACCCAGGCTACGCGAAAACCCGGACATATGATCTGATGGAGGGGGGAGCGAGACGAAAAACATTCACTAGAGACATAGGCCTACCCCCTGACTCGCTCTATCCTCAACCCCTCGGCGAGCACCAGGACGGGGCACACGGAGGCGAAAAGCAAGCCCAGTACCCTGTCCTGGTGCGAGGCCAGAACCTGAACTATGTTCCTTGGTCCACCTTAGATCTTGAAGGATTAATAAATCGTATGCCAGCAGTGCAAGAGGGTGCAAATAATTGGGTTCTCGCGTTTGAAGAAGAAACAGTAGGACACCTATTAGCAGTAGGAGACATAAAAGCAATTCTGGGAAAAATACTAGGAGTTCCTTCTATGCAAAATCTGCTCCTAGATACTACGCTGCAGAACTTCACGCTCACGCAAGCTCACGATGGCGATTTATTTAATGCACATCGTCCGTCGGTGTGGGCACGACTAAGGGAAGAATATCCGGTTCGAATTCGGCCAGGGGTGCTAGCCGGAGAGATAATTGGAGACCTTGAAAATCCTACTACATACGTTTACAAAATGCTAAGACAGTGGAAACGCGAGTTAGGTCAGGACCCAGACTGCGACCCGCTGAAACAAGCTCTGTTCAGAGAAGCAATATGCAAAGGGATGCCAGACCCAGCAAAGTCCCGCCTACAAGATGTGGTGGGATTAAGCTCAATGCCATTTCCCCAGTTCTGCGATCACGTGGTCCATGCCGTGGAAAAATATCGCACAGAGATAAAACGTGTGTTAGACCAGGACAAAAATGAGCTGAGAAAACTGACACAACAGCAATTAATTGCCAGCAAAAAACATATTCAGGGACTTGTGTCACCTGTTCAGACCATCGCGCACGAGCCCCCTCCCCCTCAACCTCTCCGGTTGCAAGCTCGGCCCGATTGGGCCCGGAGAGGGGGGTGGAGGGGGGGAATGCCGAGAGGATTTGGGACACAGGGTGGATTCCAAAGAAGGACACAGTCTTCCGGCTCCTTGAGCTGCTGGAACTGTGGAGGTCCCCATTTTAGACGAGAATGCCCTCAGGAAGAAACTGACATGCCACCAATGCAATATAAAAACACATCCGGGCCCGCAAATCCGTGGCGCGGTCCTCAGAGAGGTTACTGAAAAATTCCAGAGAATCCAGAGGGACAAAGCCAGCTGCCCCTAGTCTCACAGGGAGCTGGCGAAGAACCCAGACTGCAGGTTCAATTAGGGGGCAAGGAAATACCTATGCTAGTGGACTCTGGAGCAACATTCACATGCGTAAGGTTTAAAGATGCCTCTCACCTCCCAAGGTCAGGCCAATATGTCAAGACCATTGGATTCTCTGGAAAAACGCAGCTCATACCATCTACTATTCCCGTATCCCTAAAAATTGATAAAAATAAGATACAGTTGCCTGTTTTAATCTCCGAAGAGTCCCCTGTAAACCTATTAGGAAGAGACGCGCTCTGTCAGTTAAACTGTAGGCTTTGGTGCTCTCCTGACGGGGTGTTTTTAGATGAAGGAACTACACAATGTCCAGTATTGTATTCATATACTAAACCAGTAGTATATTGGCTCGGAGACATAAATTGTGAAGTCAATAAAGAAATAACATCCTGGGCGCCGTTTATAAAAGCACAGTTGCCAAATGCCAGAGAACCAGAACTGGATTATCACTGTACCCTGCAATATCACAAACACAGTGTGGAAGAAGAGAATCGAAAATGGCTGGCGGCTCAGCCAACTCGAGTTAATCTTGTAGCTGCTGCAATCATCATCGGTAAACAGGGAGCTGCCTTGAAGGTGGAAAACAGTGACTTTTTAACTAAACAATTTCTTGTTCCACACTCTGCCCCACACATCACAATTATGATAGGCCAGGACTATGAGTCAAAAGACATTGGATATATGACCAAAGAAGCCCAAACGGCTATCTGGGAGCCAACCATCAATCCTCTGATATGGCACAGCAAAGACAAGAATTTCATCAAAGTCATGGTATCATTAAATGTCGATGCCAAGCCTCAAGTGATTAAACTGGACTCCGTTACAATGCAACCAAACTGTGCTTTGGGCTCAGAGGCCCTGAAACTTGAAATGTTGAAACAGGTGCCTGACCAGCTGTGGTCAAAACACGACACGGATGTAGGCCTAATAAAAAATGTCCCCCCGATAGACATTAAATTAAAGAGGGGTTGCAGGCCTCCTTATTTGGCACAATATCCACTAAAACCGGAGGCAGAGAGAGGGATTGAGAAAACCATAGACGGCTTACTGGCCGCAGGTGTGCTAAAAGAAACTAGGTCACCGGCAAATACCCCCATCTGTCCCCTGTTAAAGTCAGATCGTTTGAGATACCGTTTGGTGCATGACCTACGAGCAATTAATGAGGTGGTGGAAGACTTTGTAGCAGAAGTGCCAAATCCGCACACGCTCCTCACAAATGTCCCTCAGTCAGCTGAGTATTTTACAGTGATAGATTTATGCTCGGCCTTTTTCAGTGTACCAATAAGTCAGGAGTCCCAATACCTATTTGCCTTTACATTTAAAAACCGTCAATTAACGTATCAGCGTTGCCCACAGGGGTTTAAGCATTCTCCCCATTTGTTTAATCAAATATTAAAGGAGAGTCTGGCTAATGTCAAAGATCAAGTAACCAGTACTGTTATCATGTATGTGGATGACATTCTGATTTGTTCAGAAACCTTGGAACAATGCCATCAAGACTCTGTAACAGTATTAAGAGAACTGGCTCAGATGGGACACAAAGCCTCACAGAAAAAACTACAGTATTGCCTCCCACAGGTCGAATACCTGGCTAGAATACTAGCAAAAGGAACAAAAAGCATTTCTCCCACGCAGATTGAAGCCGTCTTAAAGGCGCCAAAACCCCAATCTGTCCGACATATGATGGCGTTTTTAGGATTGGCAGGCTATAGTGCAGACTGGATCCCTGACTTCACTGCTATTGTTACTCCCTTAAGAACATTGATCAAGGAAGCGGGCACCACTATTCTCCGCGCGCCACTGAAATGGACAACGGAAGCTGAACTTGCATTTGACATAATTAAGCAGAAACTGAGCCAGGCACCGGCGTTAGCCTGTCCTGATTACACGCTCCCATTTTACTTATTTGTCTCAAACAGATCAGATTACGCAACAGCTGTGCTTGCACAGAGCTCGGGAGTGGGAAAACCTAAACAACCCATTGCTTATTATTCAGTAATGTTATCTCCTGTCGAACAGGGATTTCCCCCGTGCTACAAAGGGCTTGCGGCCGTTTATTTGATGTATGAGAAAGCTAGTGCTATTACGATGGGATACAATATTGAGATACACACACATCATAAGATTGCTAATTTAATAGACAGAGGGAAGTTTGTGTTAACAGCCCCGCGGTTAAAAAACTATTATAATATGTTGCAATATCCTGATGTAACCATCCGTGTGTGTCAGGTAAATAATCTTGCGGACAGTATTCCGTTGCCATGGGAAGGGGAACCCCATGATTGCGAGCTCCAGGTTTCTCAATTTGTAAAACTAAGAACCGATTTACAAGCTAATCCGTTAGAAAGACCAGACAAAATACTCTTTGTAGATGGCTCATGCTATCGTGAGGGGGAGGGGCTACGCGCTGGGTATGCGGTTGTACTGTGGGAACATGACAAGTTTACAGTACTTGAATCTGCTGCCTGTAAACAACCTTGCTCTGCCCAAAAGGCGGAACTAATAGCGCTTACACGAGCATGTATGTTGGGAGAAAAGGAGAGAGTCACTATTTATACGGATAGCGCTTATTCTTTGGGGGTGTGCCATCTTTTTGGATCAATTTGGAAAGCTAGAGGGTTTAAGAAAACAGATGGGTCCCCTATATTACATCACACTGAAGTAATTGCTCTCATAAAAGCTATGATGTTACCTAGCCAGATTGCCATTGTAAAATGTAAAGCACACAGCAAAGACGACTCTTTTGAAACTGTTGGTAATAACGCGGCTGATGAGGCCGCCAAAGCGGCCACTGTAATAACTAATCAAGCTGTGTTAATAACTGCACCTAATCTAACACCCTCTATTCCTGATAGGGACTTGGCCGAACTCCAGGCAGCTGCAGCATACTCTGAACAGACTTTGTGGAGCCAGAGAGGAGCCTGTAGAGATGCAGAAGGAATTTGGAGAAATCATGAGGGCTTAGCAGTCGCTTCCACAAATTTCCTTTCCCTCTTAATATTAGAGAACCATGGGCTGGACCATTGTGGTCGAGAAGAGGTCCAGAGAAAAATTAGAAAAGAGGGCTTTTGGGCTCCTAACTTAAGAATACAGATTGATGCTCTATTGAGTCAGTGTGCTATCTGCTTAACTAACAATGTGAGGCGTGGCATAGCTACACCGGCTGGGTTCGCGCCAACTCCTCAGGGCCCTTTTAAAGTCCTTGAGATGGATTATGCTGACATGATAAAACCAGTAGATGGGAAACGATACCTGTTAGTCATAACTGACAAATTTAGCCGCTGGGTGGAAGCAATCCCAGCCCGAAGGCAGACTGCGGATATAGTGATTAAATTCCTGTGTAGAGAAGTGATTCCTAGATTTGGTATACCCTCACTAATTGGATCAGATAACGGACGGGCGTTTATTGACAAAGTAGCCAGAGGGGTGTTCCAGAAACTGGGAATACGACAAAAAATGGGATGTCTTTACAATCCCAAAGGACAGGGTCTAACAGAACACTATAATTTGATCTTAAAAACAAAAATACAAAAGATTTGTGCTACAACAGGATTAAATTGGGTCGACGCGTTGCCACTCGCCCTAATGGCAGCTAGAACTCAAACTAATCGTATAACCCATTTGACCCCACATGAAATGATGACAGGCAGGGCATTCCCGACCCCTCCCCATCGGCTCCTGCAGAAGGGTCCTCTCTTAGACATTTTGGAACAAGACCTTAAACAGTATGTTCAGCAATTGTCTAAAATCCATAAGGTCATTTTTCTGCAGGAGAAAAGGAGAGAGGAGGAGAGGAGAGCCGAGAGGGCGGAGCCAGAGCCAAGGGTCAAGCCGGGGGACCAGGTCTACGTCAAGGTGTTCAAGCGAAAGTGGAACACCCCGAGACGAGAAGGCCCCTATACGGTGGTTCGATCCACAGACCATGCCCTCCAGGTCGCGGGATCGCCGGCCTGGTACCATGTCAATCACTGCTGCCTGGCTCCTGAAAGTAAAGCAAAAAATGACTCCGCCCCTCCCTGTGAAGGCACTGTTTCTGATGGCGGTCTTTCTGTGGCTGCTGAATCGGGCCGAGACCGAGACAGTTCCGGTCAGGTCGGCCCCAAATCCTCCAGCAGACTGTTGCCGGGGGCTGACGAACTGTCCAACCAACGCGCCAGAGACCCCGAGAATGTCAACCAACGCGCCAGAGACCCTGACAATGTCAACAAACCCGCCAGGGACTCTGACAACCCCACCAGACCCGCCAGGGACTCTGACAACCCCACCAGACCCGCTCGGGACCCTGACACTGACACCCCCGACACCCACCCCCGACCCCAGACTGAGCAAAGACAGGGACGCTCAGACCAAAGCACCTATAAAGGCCCCGAAACGAGAGCACGCGCAAAACGGCTCTCTGATCACCCCGTCTCCATCTCCTTCTACCACAATGAAGACGGGTGTGAATGGAACGCAAAGACCCCAGAAAAAACTGACCCCGACTCAGACGACCCCGCGGCCTTTTATTGGACCGCTGACTTCCCCACCATCGACTATTCGTCCCTCCCAATCCACATGTGACACGCATCACCTTCGCCGAGGAGATAGTGTACCTGACCTTTCTTGCGTATCTGCTGCAGTCGCTGGAGCTATTCCCGAATTGAAAAAAATATGGGGAATAACTGCGGCGGTCAGACGAAGTGGGGAGGGAATTGAGATTTTGTTAGATAAAACCTGGCTGGTGGTATCTAATCATGCATGTTGCCTCACCTCAAACACTGAACAAGTAACATTTCATATGATGTGCTTCAGATCTGTGTGCTCCACAGAGCAGCAGCCCTGGGAAGCTGGACGAGAGACAGCTCGACTCATGGAACAGCTCGAGTACGAACGAATGCCAGTTGGACCGTTGACAATTCTCCACGCATTCCCTTTGGTAATGTACCAAGCTACGAGCCCTTATGAAGCAGAACAACAACAAATCTTAAACTGCGCCCTCAATGTCTTATGCGCTCGCATCCCACACCAATACTTTCACAATGCCTGTGAATTTGACATTCAATGGTCTGTAATAACTTCCAAATTAACAATCACCTTGTCTGGCTCCCAGTGGGAAGCGAGATTAAGTCACGCACAGGATATCTGTGAACTCCCAGACGAGAGCATAGATTATCAACGCACAATTTCTTGCTGGAAGGACAGATGCCAGACCACATATGGAAAAAGACGGCCCAGGCTGACAACGGGATACAGTCAAATGGAGTTCAGAAAGCGTGCGACAGGTGTTGCGGATTTCAAGAACATTCCATTCTGTGCTCTACAGCTGGGACAGAGAGATACGCAAATTGACGCAGAATGGAAAAAGCCTAGTTACTCTCTCAATCTCCGAATCTCCAGCTCTGATAGAAACTGGCAGAGCTGTGTAGTGGCAGCTTGGCTCCGAACCAGGGAAGAATTCTTCACCTTCCCCCGCACGGCTCCTCGCACACACTCACATTGGTCTCTCAGGGTTTCTATCTTGGTCTCCAGAGGCGTGACCACGTGGGTCATGAAGGTTGCAGGCATTCTGGCAGATTCTGAATACAAAATCACTTTATCAGTAGTCACGGGACTGTGTCATCATGCGGACTCTACCGACAAAGAACAGTTAATATTTGTTGTGTGTAAACAAGCACTCTGCTCTGTGGCTGCACCCCAGGAAGAGTGGACAGGACCGAACAACCTGTTAAAACACACATTCCAAAGGCCAAAGGTACTGAAAACAGAAGAGGGAGTAGTCCGCCCGGCAAACATCTATCAATTACAAAGACTGCATAGAGCAACACCAAAATATTGGCAGAGAATCGAGAATGTGGAGGTGGCCCTGAGAATGGAAGATTGTCTGCTTGCAGCCATCGTTCTCTTGATTGCTCCAACCTCAAAAAATGAAGTGTGCACACTCAGAGCCTCTGTTCTTCGAACACCAAGCTATCTTATCATCCGATCTGAGTCTTTGGGGTGGGCATGGACAGCGGCCATTCAGAGTTATGGGTGCCTCCCTCCTGACACATATCCTATTGATTTGCGTGTAGGATGTTATCAAGGCCAATGCATGCTCGACAGAGAAGAACAAGCGTGGATGACAAAACAACAGGCCAGAACTCTCTGGCCTCACCCATTGCCAGGTGCACGAGGGCAAATCTCATTCTTGGACAATTGCGAAATCGCCTTGCCACGAGGGGGGAGGTTCAGAAGAAGCTTACCAAACCCCCCCCCCTCTCCTGACCTCATAGCCCACATCCCAGGACAATTCGTGAGAACGGATGACATGCAACGCACCCTCACTATCCTCGCAGGAATAACTCATCTGTGCTCCATGACAATCCACAAAAGCACAGGTGAAAGTTCAAGAGGAAGCGACCAGTGCTCCATAACCCTGATCCCAGGCTCTTACAATTGGTGTGCCGAAATAACCCTGGCCCCGCAATGGCTGCCAGCAACGGAGACGTTCATGCTTGAGGTGGTTGTAACCCGATCTACCCGAAAAAAGTACACAGGTGTGGTGGGGGTGGAAAAAACGGAGGGAAAAGGTCGGTGCCCCTCTGCTGTCCAGACCCCCCCTCTTGTCAAAACCGACCCGGAGCCTTTGGCGGTCTCCCTTGAAATTCCCCTGGATGATGGCCACGAACAAATGCCGGTCATCTCGGCCCTGACTCAGGTCAGAACTGAAAAACAGGAAAGAACAGGAACTGGAGACGTGCAACAACAAGACGCCCTGCCAGGCTCTGTCGAAATCCCACCGAATCCCCGAGATGAGATGCCAGCCCCCCCAGAGGACACTGACCTCGAGTTGCCTGAAAGTCAGGAAGTAGGGAGGCTCGTACTAAAAACACAAGGTCAGAGGACGAGTGAAGAAAGAGCACCGATCGAGGAAATCCGTTCCCACCCCCGCCAGACTGAAATAGAGGACAAAGTTGAAGAAAAAGAACAAAAAAAGGACAAAATGACGCCCCTGGTGGACGAGGACGAGACACACGATGGCCCTCCACCTGCTGGCAAATACCTGGACGGCCTTCCAGACCAGTGGGTTGTGCCCGACCAGCCACCTCCCATTGAAACAGAACGAATTGGAGAGATAGTAGGCCAAGCATCTGACAAGGTCGTCAATGGGGTGGGAGATTTCTTTAAGAACATTCTAGCTTGGCGTCCGACCCGCAATATCACAACCTTTTCATCACCTAAGGAGGCGACAAAAACACTCTCCCCACACGACCGCTTCCGAGCACCCACAACAAACAGCTGGTACGAATGGGTGAAGTACACCGGGCGCCAGGCAAACTGGTCCAATTGCTATGTGTGTACAACTTCACGGATAGAGCGGCTGTATGTTACGAACTCTGAACTCAGTTGGAGGGCCTGTGAGACAATGATCAACAAATGGTTGGAGACGTGCGACCCCCGATGTGCAACGCACAGTGCCTATCAGCGTCAATACTGTACGGAGGAATGTGCGCGTCATCTGGGATATGCTGAATTCTTGAATGCCAAGGTCCCCAGGCCCTCCTGCAAAGCCGAATGTCTTGCTTACTTAGGATCCACTGAATACCTGGAGGTTTTTCAGTGGCCGGGGGGAAGATCAGATGTCGGAAAGGAATGTGACAGCCTAGATGTGCGCCTGTCCACCAACAACGCTGTTCAAACAGAACCAATTGGAGCGGAACTCTGGCTAAAAGGCAGCTTCGAATGCTTTGAAAAACAGGGAACACACCCAGTGGGACACCTGCCAGAATACCTTTGCAGCACAATCTGGAATGTAACGGACAACTGCCCCACAAAACAGCCTGATGTGGCTGGAACCAATGCAAAAGTAATCAAAGGGGAACCAAGCGACCCTGAACCGCCGACCTGCCCATACCATTACCAAGATCAGGCAGTGGCGGATCAGTACTGGCTGTGTAACAAGCATCACCTGCACTCAACCTTGCCCACAGGATGGTCAGGACGGTGTGCCAGAGTACAGGCCACAATGGGGCTGATAGTGCTTCCTCGTCATCTGATAGACAACAAGGCCATTGATACACAAAGATCCAAGCGCAGTTACGAACCTGACCCGGAAGTTTACCTGGATGCAATTGGACAGCCCAGAGGAATCCCAGATGAATTCAAGGCCAGAAATGAAATTGCCTCAGGATTCGAATCAATCTTGCCCTGGATCACAGCCAACAAAAACACGGAGTGGATCAACTATCTGTACTACAATCAACAAAGGTTCGTAAACTACAGTGCCATCGCATTCAAGGCTCTAGGAGAACAATTGGCAGCAACGTCAGCAATGACATGGCAAAACAGACAGGCACTGGACTGGATTCTTGCAGAAAAAGGAGGAGTCTGTGCCTTGATTGGAGATGTGTGCTGTGTGTTTATTCCGGACCACATGGGAGGAGACGGAGATTTCACCATGGCCATGAAAAAATTGAACAGTCTGAAAGAGGAGGTGACGGCAAATGCAGGCCACCAGCCTGACTGGTTTTCATGGGTGGAGGGAAGTTGGGGGCGGATGGGGACAGCTTTGGCCAAAATGGGAATAATGATTTTGATTTGCCTAATAATTTTGGGCGTAGTCTTCTGTTGTTGTGTCCCTGTGATAAGGAAGCTGATAACGTCCAAACTCGCATCCCAGATGGTGGTCTCGAAGGGATCCGACCCGCTGGCAGCTGATGGAAATCAGCCAATGTACCCCGTGACGTACTGGGAGTGTAGCGATCCAGGGGGGGACACCAGTGAGGACGAGACGGCCATGGGGCTGTGACAAAATTGTTTGTAACCAAAGCACCACACGACCCCGTATATGTTAGCCTACTTCATCACAATCTTTCTTTAGAAATGTTCTACCTTATTGTGTTGACTTGGGTTGGTGGGTTAGTTAATGGTGGTGTCATGAAACGCTGTAAGCAATATTTTTAAGTCAACAGCCCTTCACATGGGGTGATTGTATAAGCAAGACTTTTCAGCCATTTACTGTAAATCCATTCCTAGTACGACTGCTTAACTTTAAAAGTAAGAGTTGCTTGTATGGGAGGGAATTCGGGAAAAATTGTTTTGAAAGACATTGGAGTGTTTAATCCTAATGCTTGCGTTTTTTCATTTATGTTTTGTGTATTTGTCAAACTGAGCCTCTGAGGGTCCGGAGTGGGAGATAGTGCGAGCTGTTGCTCCGTGGCCGCCATCGTGTGGCCAGACTCGTGAACTCCCCCCGACTGGAGACGTCGCTCAAGCTTCCGTCTACATTAAAATTGTTTTAATGTGGTAGTTGAGTGATGTTCTCAGTTGTTCTGAACAGACCTTGATACATGAGTGTCTGTTACCCTGATTACGGTATATCTGTTGTGTTATGAGTTATATTATTGTGTTTTGGTTTAGTCCTAAGATAGTACAGTAGTGTTTGATGTTTATGTTTATTTTTATCATGCTTTGTGAGGATAGAGGGGCCGTGCCCCTCTAGGGGGGGTCTCTGAGGTGGGTTTTTGCCCCCTCCTGGACAGGCCGTGACTCCAAAGGTCAAGATCTATTTTGGTGGTGTTATTCGGGTCAGGTTAACGGTGTGATTCACAGTTTGGGCGGACTTGCCCAACATTGCTTCAGAGGACACTATCATTTCCTGTCTTCCGTAAATGGCAACAAGTAGAATGACCAATTGAAATCTGTACTGATAACGACTGACCAATGACCAAACGGCAGACCGTTTGGACATACCTTGTTTAGACTAAAGGAATGTAAATCAGGGCTTATAAGCCAAACATCTATGTGATAAGGCTTTAGCTTTGTGTGAACTAAAACTTTGCTGTATCAACTTGCATGAGAGGCAATAAACCTGGATTAACCTTTTTCTCGTCTGACATCCTCTTTATTTAAGGACCCTAAAAACATTACAGTAAGATAACCTTTCTTTGAATAACTATTTGATCAAGTAAAATTGTGTAAAGAATGTTCCAACATCATCACCTTCTCTAGTTCAGTATATCACTAAGATGTCTCTATGGTCCTGTGTGTGTGTGTATAACGGAACTCTGTGTGTGTGTATAACTGTACTGTGTGTGCAGCTCCATCGTGTCCACGCTGCTGTCTCTGATGGACGGTCTGGACAGCCGGGGGGAGGTGGTGGTGATCGGAGCCACCAACCGACTGGACGCCATTGACCCCGCCCTCAGACGGCCCGGACGCTTCGACAGGGAGTTCCTGTTCGGCCTGCCCGACCGCGAGGTTCTCTCACACACACACACACACACACACACACACACACACGCTGTTACGACAAGATGTTCTCCTTCTGACCTGCTGTGCATGACAAAGTTTACCTGAACGTTACAGTTTGAGTTCTTCAACTTTTGTCTCTCTGTTCCTCGGCGTGTGGCGCAGTCTCGTCGGGACATCCTGAAGATCCACACCCAACAATGGGACCCGCTGCCCTCCGACGCCTTCCTGGACGAGCTGGCCGACAAGTGCGTCGGTACGGTAACAAGCTGTTAAACGCTCTCACAGAAACACTTTTCCTCTACTTGAAGCTTGATTATTCCGTAATGCAGGCCGATCTTAGCGGCTCCAAACTGATACAACAGATTATACAACAGCTAGTTCCAACCGTGTGTTGTGATTGGCCAAGAGGTGTTCGGAGCTGTGCCAATGGCCAAGATATACTGATGGGCAAATCAGTCTGCTTTGATACATTGTGGTTGCCTATAGCAACGGTAAACAAAGTAGAACTATTCCAGATTGTGGATTGCTGAAAGCAACGCGATTTAGCGAAATTGAACACTACCAGCCCATATTTTTCCACAAAATATTTAATGACAGTGCAGTGCTGTTGTATAAAAGCAATAACACACTGGAGCTCATGCATTATCGTGGCTATTGTATAGTAGCAGCTGTGATCAGCCCAGTAGCAGCTGTGATCAGCCCAGTAGCAGCTGTGATCAGCCCAGTAGCAGCTGTGATCAGCCCAGTAGCAGCTGTGATCAGCCCAGTAGCAGCTGTGATCAGCCCAGTAGCAGCGTTTCCATGCCGCCGGTAGGTTACTGCGGCGCCGACATCAAGGCAGTGTGCGCGGAGGCGGCGCTGTGTGCCCTGCGGCGCCTCTACCCGCAGATCTACGGGACGTCCCAGAAGCTCCTGCTGGACGTCGACGCCATCAGCATCGGCTGCCGCGACTTCCTGGCGGCCATGGCGAAGACAGTGGCGGCCTCCCAGAGGACGGGGTCCTCGCCCGCCCGGGCCCTGGCGCCCGCCCTGCAGCCGTTGCTGGGGCCCGCCCTCGACGCCCTCCTGGACGACCTGCAGAAGCTCTTCCCCCACGCCCAGCAGGGCCTGAAGAGGAAGAGAGGTGGGTGTGCTCCTGGGCCCTGTGCCGAGGGGCCGGTTGGGTACATGGTCGGGATAATAGGCTTGGGTTGGTTGTGTCTGGTAAGGTAACCCTAACCAGGTAGGGGCTGGGGCTGGTATTAGCTGGTATGGTTAGGGGGGTAAGGCATGGTCTGCTATCAGCTGTTATGAGTCTGTTATGGTTATCTTCACCACACCTGGCACCAGGGCCTGGTGTGGGTCTGGCATGGGTCTAGAGACAGTAGTTATCTGTGGGCTGACGTGTGATGTTGTGGTAGTTATCTGTGGGGTGACGTGTGATGTTGTGGTAGTTATCTGTGTGGTGTTGTTAGATGTATTGGTGGTAGTTATCTGTGTGGTGTTGTTAGATGTATTGGTGGTAGTTATCTGTGTGGTGATGTTAGATGTATTGGTGGTAGTTATCTGTGTGGTGTTGTTAGATGTATTGTTGGTAGTTATCTGTGTGGTGTTGTTAGATGTATTGGTGGTAGTTATCTGTGTGGTGTTGTTAGATGTATTGGTGGTAGTTATCTGTGGGGTGTTGTTAGATGTATTGGTGGTAGTTATCTGTGTGGTGATGTTAGATGTATTGGTGGTAGTTATCTGTGTGGTGTTGTTAGATGTATTGGTGGTAGTTATTTGTGTGGTGATGTTAGATGTATTGGTGGTAGTTATCTGTGTGGTGTTGTTAGATGTATTGGTGGTAGTTATCTGTGTGGTGATGTTAGATGTATTGGTGGTAGTTATCTGTGTGGTGTTGTTAGATGTATTGGTGGTAGTTATCTGTGTGGTGTTGTTAGATGTATTGGTGGTAGTTATCTGTGGGGTGATGTTAGATGTATTGGTGGTAGTTCTGTGTGGTGATGTTAGATGTATTGGTGGTAGTTATCTGTGGGGTGATGTTAGATGTATTGGTGGTAGTTATCTGTGTGGTGTTGTTAGATGTATTGGTGGTAGTTATCTGTGGGGTGATGTTAGATGTATTGGTGGTAGTTATCTGTGTGGTGTTGTTAGATGTATTGGTGGTAGTTATTTGTGTGGTGTTGTTAGATGTATTGGTGGTAGTTATCTGTGTGGTGTTGTTAGATGTATTGGTGGTAGTTATTTGTGTGGTGTTGTTAGATGTATTGGTGGTAGTTATCTGTGTGGTGTTGTTAGATGTATTGGTGGTAGTTATCTGTGTGGTGTTGTTAGATGTATTGGTGGTAGTTATCTGTGGGGTGATGTTAGATGTATTGGTGGTAGTTATCTGTGTGGTGTTGTTAGATGTATTGGTGGTAGTTATTTGTGTGGTGTTGTTAGATGTATTGGTGGTAGTTATCTGTGTGGTGTTGTTAGATGTATTGGTGGTAGTTATCTGTGTGGTGATGTTAGATGTATTGGTGGTAGTTATCTGTGGGGTGATGTTAGATGTATTGGTGGTAGTTATCTGTGTGGTGTTGTTAGATGTATTGGTGGTAGTTATTTGTGTGGTGTTGTTAGATGTATTGGTGGTAGTTATCTGTGTGGTGTTGTTAGATGTATTGGTGGTAGTTATCTGTGTGGTGTTGTTAGATGTATTGGTGGTAGTTATTTGTGTGGTGTTGTTAGATGTATTGGTGGTAGTTATCTGTGTGGTGTTGTTAGATGTATTGGTGGTAGTTATCTGTGTGGTGATGTTAGATGTATTGGTGGTAGTTATCTGTGTGGTGTTGTTAGATGTATTGGTGGTAGTTATCTGTGTGGTGTTGTTAGATGTATTGGTGGTAGTTATCTGTGTGGTGTTGTTAGATGTATTGGTGATAGTTATCTGTGTGGTGATGTTAGATGTATTGGTGGTAGTTATCTGTGTGGTGTTGTTAGATGTATTGGTGGTAGTTATTTGTGTGGTGTTGTTAGATGTATTGGTGGTAGTTATCTGTGTGGTGTTGTTAGATGTATTGGTGGTAGTTATCTGTGTGGTGTTGTGGTGCTCAGAGCCGACCTGCAGCGTCCTGGAGGACGAGCTGATGTACGGTGGAGACGAGGGGCCGTCCTCCTGCTCCATCAGCCAGCAGACCCCCCCCAGAGGCAGCTTCTTCCACCTGGCCATGTAAGAACACTCTCTCTCTCACACACACACACACACACACACACACTCAAACACACTCACTCACTCTCTCTCACACACACACACACACACACTCAAACACAGACACTCACACACACACACACACACACCGCTTAATTACTTCATTCATCTGACTTGACTTCATTCTATTAATTTTCTCCACGTCTCTCAGAGCCTCAAGACCGAATGTTACGTTTCTGTTCCTTCGACATGGGGGACTTCATACCTCTTAACACACACACACACACACACACACCCACACACACACACACACACACACACACACACACACACACACCTCCTCACAACTGCATCTGGCTATGTAATAACACATGCACACCTCACAGCTCCATCTGGCTATGTAAGACGCAGGACTCCCCTTGTTGTCAGAATGGGGACCAGACAAGGCTTTGACCGTCACTTAACCACCACTGCCCCCCCCCACCCCCTCCCCTCCAGGAGTGCGGCTAGCCACCCTACCTCCCACCGCCCCCGGCTGCTGCTGGCTGGTGGTCCGGGGGCGGGGCAGAGCTCCCACCTGGCCCCCGCCGTGCTCCACGCCCTGGAGAGGCTCAGCGTCTTCACCCTGGACCTGACCGCCCTGCTCTCCGGCTCCACCTCCCCAGAGGAGGCCTGCGCCCAGGTGGGACACACACTCTGTCCTCCCTCCATCCCTCCCTCCCTCCCTCCCTCCATCCATCCTCCCCAGAGGAGGCCTGCGCCTCGGTGGGACACACACTCTGCTCTTCACCCTGTCCTCCCTCCCTCCATCCCTCCCTACCATCCATCCATCCATCCCTCTCCATCCATCCATCCCTCTATCCATCCATCCATCCATCCCTCCCTCATCCATTCATTCATCGCTCATCCATTCATCCCTCCATCCTTCCCTCCTTCCATCCATCCCCCTCTTCTCCTCTCACTCCTCCATCCCATGCTTCTAGAGTAAAATATTTTTTTGGCTGTTGTGTCTCTCCTCCTCCTCTCCTGGTCTCCCACGTGTTCAGTGAGGCCAGGCGGTCTCCCCCCAGCGTTGTGTTCCTCCCTCACCTCCTCTCCTCCTCTCCCAGGTGTTCAGTGAGGCCAGGCGGTCTCCCCCCAGCGTTGTGTTCCTCCCTCACCTCCTCTCCCAGGTGTTCAGTGAGTCCAGGCAGTCTCCCCCAGCGTTGTGTTCCTCCCTCACCTCCTCTCCTCCTCTCCTGGTCTCCCAGGTGTTCAGTGAGGCCAGGCGGTCTCCCCCCAGCGTTGTGTTCCTCCCTCACCTCCTCTCCTCCTCTCCTGGTCTCCCAGGTGTTCAGTGAGGCCAGGCGGTCTCCCCCCAGCGTTGTGTTCCTCCCTCACCTCCAGGCATGGTGGGAGGCGTCTGGCTCCGCCCTCAGGGCTTCCTTCCTCAGCCAGCTGGACGACCTCCCCTCCTTCTGCCCCATCCTGCTGCTGGCCACCGCCGACCTGACGCACAGAGACCTGGCCCACGAGGTCACACACACGCACACTCACACTCATATATACACACACACACACACACTAATATATACACACACACATCCACACACTAATATATACACACACACTCATACACACACACACACACACACACATATACACACACACACACACACACACAAACACTCATATACACACACACACACTCATATATACACACACTCATACACACACACACACACATATATACACACACATATATACACACACACACATGCACGCATACACATACACACACTCATATATACACACACTCATACTGTATATACACACACTCATACACACACACACACGCATATACACACACACACACACACACACACACACACACACACACACACTCACACACACACACACACACACACACACACACACACAGTGACATGGTTGTTGTGTGTGTCCCTCCCAGATCCAGGCCCTGTTCCGTGTGGAGTACGGGGAGGTGTTCTCTGTCCAGACCCCCACCGCACCGGAGCGCACAGCGTTCCTCCAGGACCTGATCCTCTCCCAGGCCGCCAAGGCCCCCGTCTGCAGGAAGAAGGCCTGTGAGTAGCCACACCCCCACCTGTCACCTCTCCCAGTAGCCACGCCCCCTCCCGTCACCACTCCCAGTAGCCACGCCCCCTCACAGTAGCCACGCCCCCTCCCGTCACCACTCCCAGTGTGCTCAGGCCATGTCTGTCGTACGCCCTCTCTCTCAGTGATGCGGGCCATGGAGGTGCTGCCCCTGGCCCCCCCCCCACCCCCCAGGCAGATGTCGGAGCGGGAGCGCTGGCTCCTGCAGGAACAGGAAGAGGACACCCTGAGAGAGCTGCGCAACTTCCTGCGGGACGTCGCCGAGCGACTGTGCCAGGACAAGCGCTTCCGGGCCTTCACCAAGCCTGTGGACATCGAGGAGGTAGGGGGGGGACCAGCCTGGGGCCAGACATCGAGGAGGTAGGGGGGGGGGGGGGGACCAGCCTGGGGCCAGACATCGAGGAGGTAGGGGGGGGGGGGGGGGACCAGCCTGGGGCCAGACATCGAGGAGGTAGGGGGGGGGGGGACTAGCCTGGGGCCAGACATCGAGGAGGTAGGGGGGGGGGGACTAGCCTGGGGCCAGACATCGAGGAGGTAGGGGGGGGGGGACTAGCCTGGGGCCAGACATCGAGGAGGTAGGGGGGGGGGGGACTAGCCTGGGGCCAGACGGTCCAATCCGCCCGCTCCAGTCCCCTGGTTCTGGGTCTGGTGTTGCTACGGGAAACGGCTGTTTCTCTGAGTAGAAAAATTATCGACCAAAGAGCGCCGCTGGTTCTAACAATTGCCTAATCAGCGCCAAGGGCGGGACTGACGTTGTTGTCAAGCTATTATGGAGCATTGTCCAGCTGTGCGTTCGGACAGTGCCGCAGCGAGGGCTTCTGGGTTGCTAGTGGAAACAAAGTGGCGGTAACGCGGTAGTGTACGGTTCGTTACAGCAGCATGCTACCATAATTACATTACTGTTAAATTACTACCATCATTACATTACTGTTACATTACTACCATCATTACATTACTGTTACATTACTACCATCATTACATTACTGTTACACTACTACCATCATTACATTAATGTTACATTACTACCATCATTACATTACTGTTACATTACTACCATAATTACATTACTGTTACATTACTACCATCATTACATTACTGTTACATTACTACCATCATTACATTACTGTTACATTACTACCATCATTACATTACTGTTTCACTTTGCTTCTTGTTGTCTATGGTTGTCATGGCTATGCAACAGCAATGACGTTGAAATCAAATGTCCCTCCCCCAGTCTTGGTTAGAGTGGAAGTGAGTATCAGGCTGGGCACGTAGCTCGGGAGGTCGAGTGGCCGGCTGGGGATCGCCCGGTTCAATCCCAGCTCCCGGATTGTGCCCAAGTGTCCTTAAGCAAGACACTGTGTCGTGTAAAGATTATTTACTCTGTCTTGGGTCAAAATTCAAGAAATAACTCTAAGTCCGGATTAGTTTCAGAGTCTCAAAATAACTTCAGAGTCCGACTTGAAGGAAGAAGAAGCTCGAGGCACCAAGTTTCCAAATGCGATATAGACTTTATTGCTCGTTGTAAAAACAAGATAGCATAAAGACGGAGATTCCCCCGGGAAGATCACACCTTTTCTTTGTCTACATTAACCTTTTATAATCTTAAACACCCCTTCCCCCCACCCTTGACCACATCCCATTTTCCATACATCACAACCATTTCCACCAATCAAAATGATGTCTAGTTTTGCTGGCTCAGCAAATAATCTCATATCCTACCTTCCTTCCTGTCCCCCCCCCCCCCCCCCCCTCCCCCTCCCCCCCCCCTCCTCCTTCCTGGGTGTAACTGTCTGCTCATTTGAGAGGAAATAAGGCCCGGCCGGAATCCCAACTTCCCCCCCCCCCCTCTCTCCCAGCTTCCTGGGTGAAGGGCTCTGTCTGCTTTTTAAGAGGAAAACTAGGGCTTTTCCGGCATCTCAACTGCCCCCCCCCCCCACAGGAAAAGGAGCAACTACTTTATGCAACCTCTGCATACTCATCACTATTCTCTGGCTGCTATTGGCCAAGGCTACTTGAAACCAGGCCAGGACTTTCAGCAGGAAGAAGAGAAAAAAGCATCTTGTATGCTCAGGCTGGGTGCACATTTATGCTTTCCCGCGTTAACCTGATTCAGTGGGGACATTCCCTTCTCTACACATCCGTTCCCGATGGCTACATCTGGTGGTGACTCTTTATACTACTATCCCTCATGAGCAGATCAGCTTTTACAAGATTACAATATCATGACATGATTATAATGCAGGGGAGCTGAATCAATTTAAATCACTACAACTGAACCCCAAAACCACTCACGTGCGGCATGGTGGCGCAGTACCTGGTACTGTCTCCTCACAGCAAGAAGGTCTCCGGTCCTTTCTGTGTGGAGTTTGCATGTTCACAAGGGTTTCCGCCGTAAAGAACCCAATATGAAAAACATGCAGAAGAACAGATCGCTAACGCTGGTGCTGGAGCTACTTCAGACTACTTCAGAGCTGATGTTCTAGATCCGTTTGTATCCAGTGCAGGAGCTTTCGTTTTTTTAGACGGATACTTTAGACTGACACTTCTTAGCTGATGTTCTAGAAGATGTTCTAGAAGATGTTCTGGAGGAGGAGCAGGAGCTCCAGCATAGAACATTTGCGATGCCGGTGTTCCACTCCGGGGAACTCGTGCCCGGGTCAAACGCTGACTTCCCATGTGTGTGGTTGCTCTCTGCCCAAGGTCCCCGACTACCTGACGGTGATCCAACACCCCATGGACCTGTCCTCGCTGCTGTCCAAGATCGACCGCCAGCGCTACGTCACCGTCCAGGAGTTTGTCCACGATGTGGACCTGATCTGGAAGAACGCCCTGGAGTACAACCCTGACACCGACCCCTCCGGTAGGACGCCAGGCTGAAGGTCATCCCATTATGGAGGCTATCTAGTAGCCTCACAGCCAGACCTATCCTCCTCCAGGTTTTGTGCGGTTCCAGCGCTGGAGAAGGTCTGGCTGCACCCCATTAGGAGGGAAAAACACTTTTTCTATTACATTACATTACAGTCATTTAGGTAAATGGTAAATGGACTGCACTTATATAGCGCTTTTCCACCTTAGCGGCACTCAAAGCGCTTTACAATGGCATCTCATTCACCCATTCACACACACATTCACACACCAATGGTGGCAGCTGCCATGCAAGGTGCTAACCTGCTCATTGGGAGCAATTTGGGGTTAGGTGTCTTGCTCAAGGACACTTCGACATGTGGACAGTTGGAGCTGGGATTCGAACCACTGACCCTTCGGGTTAGGGTTAGGGTTGATGCTTTTATCCAAGCGACTAACAATAATTCTATTTAACGTAGGAAATGCCAATGTACTACTACTTGCCAGAACTCACAAGTGCATCTCCTTTCTAAAACAAGTGACTAAGCTTAATCTAGTGCTGAATGATATACACTATTTATATACCAATCACAATCATCTTGGGCAGCGTTAGCTGTTTTTTTTTAAAGCTTTGCAAAATAGTGTCGGGGGATTGAATCTGGTAGGCACCGCTGAATTTGAGCAGTTGTTGAATACACGGCACTGGACAGCTCCTACACCCCCCCTCCATCTCTCTTTCTCTCCTTCTATCTCTTTCTTTCCTCTACCCCTTTCTCCCTCTTTCTGTCTTTTCTCTCTACCCCTCCAGATCGCCAGATCCGCCACCGGGCGAACGCCCTCAAGGACACAGTCCACGCCATCATACGTCACGAGCTGTCGGAGGACTTGGAGAGGAGCTGTGAGAAGATCAGAGAATCACGCACCAAGAGAGGTGATTTAGCTGCTTCAGTAACTGATTAACCAACCAACTAACAAACTCATTAACTTATTAACGAGGCAACGTATTCATTAATTAACTGAACACTGCTGTTTCTTGGGAGGGAAGCACAGTCACGGCACACGCTGGGGCAACTCTTGCGCTGCGAGGCGCCAAGGAGTGAGATGTTCTTGAGATGTTCTCGTTCATCCAATTTGTTTCTCAGCTGGTGCGGTGCTGTGTGACGGGGGGGAGCTGTCTCCCCTGTCCGCCCCTTCCCACTGCCAGACGCCGCCCAGAGACAGCGAGCCCCAGAGCTTCAGCCCCGCCCACGACGCCGGCACGCCACGCCACGCACGTAAGCCTCCTCTCCGTAACCTTCCTCACACCGTAACCTTCCCTGTTAGATACAGCCATGAAACCAGAGAGGAAGTCCTCAGGAGCAAGGGCCGTCTTGGTCTACGGAAAGAACATTTCCCCCATGATTGTGTGTGTGAGAGAGAGAGAGAGAGAGAGAGAGAGAGAGAGAGAGAGAGAGAGAGAGAGAAAGAGAGAGAATAGAGGTGTTGAGCGTCGGATCAGGACAGGAAGCAAGGAAGAGCAAGAAAGAGGAGAGGAGGATACGCCCTCCTGTTGATCAGAGGACCAGGAAGAAGGAGAGAGAGAAGAAGGGAGGAGTCGTCAGGAGTCATGGTCTATACTTCTGCCTGTCTGCCTCTGCTCTGTCTCTGTCCTGTCCCTGTCCTGTCCCTGTCCTGTCCTGTCCCTGTCCTGTCCCTGTCCTGTCCTGCACTCTTCCTGTCCTGTCCTGTCCTGTCTGTTCATCTCTCTCCATTCTTTCCGTCTAATGACCGTCTCTTTCGATCCCTTCCTCCCTTCCTGCCTTCCTCCCTCACTCCAGCTCCAAAGAAAAAAACAGCACAAAACACAATGGAAAATCACGTTGAGTTCTGGCATCATAACACAGAGGACCCAGACTGTCCAGACCCAGACTGTCCAGACAGGCGGTTTGAGGAGGACTGGTAGATGGAGCTGGGTCTGTAGGTGCTGTGGGGACCAGGATGCTGCTCCTACCAGCCTCCTCTCCTCTCCTCCTGCTGGCCTCTAGCTCCTACCAGCCTCCTCTCCTCTCCTACCAGCCTCCTCTCCTCTCCTCCAGGCTCTGCACCAGGATGCTGCTCCTGCTGGCCTCTAGCTCCTCTCCTCTCCCCCAGGCTCTGGCCCTGCGTAGAGCATCTGGACATGGAGACGACACGCCCAGTAGGTTCTGCCTCTGGCTGAGCCACAGAAGGCCCGTCTCTGTGGGTCCACCATGCTGCTACTGACCTCTAATTCCCTCTACCAGCCCAGCCACTGACCTCCGACCCAAGGAAGCAGTCTAGGCTCGGCTGGGCCTCCCTGGACTAGGTCTCGGTTCTGTTTCAACAGCCGAACCCCTGCTCAGTTAAAAGTGACATACCGTATTGTACCTCGTAAGAGTGAGGTGTTTTGGTAGTACCACTGTCCACTGCTGCATGATGGGTAATCGGTGCATGCAGAGAGGTTGGGGCAGTGTTTCTCATGCTGCTTGCTTCTGTGCTTCTGTGCGTGTTGAGTGCTGTGAGTTTACTAACACCCCCTCATGCATGAACCCCACTGTGTGAACTGGAACAGGGGGCCCAGGTGTTGTCTCCTTCACCTCCCCCTTCCCCTGACCCCTGTCAGTCCCCCGCCTCCTTACTGCCCTCCTCAACTGAGCATGACCCTGTCTGATTGTCTTCCTTAACTCCACCCATCTCTAGGGATGTAACTATAACCCATATAATGATAAACCGCAATAAAATCTGATTAAATTTATTGTGATAAAATTATCATTAAAACCGTGTTTGATTCCCATGCTTTGAAAAACTCACTGTAAATACTGTCCAGCATCAACCAAAGATAGCAACAGTCTCAGCATTATTTTAATATTTATGCAAACAAAAACCGCATGGTGCTTCTTATTTTATTTGTGGTTTTCAATACAAAACTTGGTGAAATGATTTCAGTGTGTATCAGTAGTTTCAGTGTGTATCAGTAGTTTTGGGACATTTCAGCACATTTTAACACCGTTTCATACCATGATCATACTGATAACTGTCATAATTCTGGTGACTGTAATGGTGATAAATGCTCACAGCGTCTCTACTCACCCTGCCCCCGTGGGCCTGTTCTCCCGGCAGAGCGGCGTTTGGGCCGGGTCACGCGGGCCACCAGGACCCTGGCCCAACAGCAGCAGCTGATCACCGAGGACGAGGCCCTGGAGATCCTCTCTCAGAAGACCCAGAACACGGTGGTTGACCACCACCAGCTCCAGGTACCCGACAACTGAGCCACGCATGGTCCAGCTCCACGTCCTGAAGAGACCTCTGGCATCTCCCCCCTTCCTCTCTAATCTAACCGTCATGAGTGATAATGGAAATGTGTGGTCTAACGGTGTGGAACATCCCAGCATAGACAGACTGACAGACAGACAGACTGACACACAGACAGAAAGACTGACACACACAGTCTTGAGATATCTACACATTACAACTGGGTAGCAGACGTAGTGATATCTACACATTACAACTGGCTACCAGACGTACTGGTTTCTAGAGGTGCTGTACTGGTATCTCCATCTCATGTATCTCCAGGAGCTGCTGGAGAGAGCGGTGTTGAACACGGAGGGCGCTGAGGTGTGTCAGCTGGAGAAGCTCTATGCTCTGCTCTGCCAGAGCATCTACAGACACCGCAAGAACCACAACAAGACCGAGCTCTTTCAGGTCAGAACCGGCTCTGGCCCACAGATCAGCTACATGGACAACAGGCCTATAGTCCTGGAGACTCTTATCAGGGGACCAATCCTTAGGGGTTGGAAAATACTCCTCCACTTATATGATTTGCATCATAACAAGATACTGTCAGTAACACTGACTTCCATTTCAGGAAATGAAGAGAGAGATCGACAGCTTCTCCTAACTTCTCTGGATGTTTGGACAGTTTGGACAGTTAATAAAAATATATAATGCATCAAGACATTTCTGTTATTCGTTCTAGTTGTTAAATGTAGGATAGTATCCTATTTATTTCTTTATTTAATCATTGCCTACAGACAGTATATTAATTTAGGTTTGTTCGTCTTTGAACACTTTAAAGTAATATTGGTTGACTGCTGGTGGGTCATTTGTATGAATGTTCTTAAAGTGTGAATTATGCAGTTTTTGGATCTTCTGGTCTTTTCTGAATGACCCGTCCCCTGGGGAAAATAAAGTTACTTTTGTTTCTATTCCGTTCTGTTTTGCAGTCATGGTTATTTTACAGCTGCAAAGTGCAGAGATGAGGGAACACTCTTTAGAAATGAAACGCACCCCGGAGAAGACGTCGCTTCACGATGACGCATAGGCGTCAAACACAAGGTTTACTCGTTTTGGGGGCTTGAGACCCACTGTAGAACACGGCACCCGGGCGGTCGCTTGTCTCGAAATGGAATGGGCACCGCGGGGCGACCCGTGATAATAATCGAAAATGGATAGTTAGAGCGACGCTGTAAGGAAATAAGAAATGACTGTGGTCATTAGATTCGTTGAACTACCTGTGCCGTTTATAACCACCGTTTTCAATGCATAAACTAATCCAACAAGGCGGCGTTTAGTTACGAAAATGAAAAGCGGGGAATCCCGTCGAGACTGAGAGCCCTCGCTGTTCCGGTAGCTGGCTGCTAACAGCAGATGGGTTGGCTGCGCCAGTGCTGCTCTGGTTCTGCTGCCGCCGGGGGAGTCGCCGGGGCGGAGGGGACGATTGGGTGAAGGCGGAAGACGGTGCATCAGAAAGACGGAGCGATGTTTGGAGGATACGGTAGTTGTTGCGACAGCGGCCGTCTCTGCAGGTCGGTATCGAGAGGAGCGGCGCTCACATGCGCCTATTTGTTAACTTGCCTGCTATGAATAAAAACAGTCGCATTCCTCACTTTTTAGATTGCTCGTCCCATCCCCCAAAGCGGAGCTAGCTAGCGAGAAGGAGCTGCTGACCCCCCTGCAAGAGACGCCGTCCTCACTTTGAGAACTAGTCCACGCTTCCGTATATCCACCATTTGCCACTTCAATTAAATTTGAGTTCATGCTTATTTAGTTATTCACAACGGCGACACATGGCATGCAGTCTGATGACAGTCGCCACAATTGCAACAATTGGAGGATGACGTTACAGTGTAACTTGTAGGCTGTGCCTGCAGTTTGGGGTGTTCCCAACTTTGATTGATTTGAAGTGACATGCACGTGCACTGATATCTTAACGCCCCCCCTCTCTCTCTCTCTCTCTCTCTCTCTCTCTCTCTCTCTCTCTCTCTCTCTCTCTCTCTCTCACACAGGATTCTTGGATACAAAAGATAGTCTGCATGGAGCAACAGGTCCTGATCCACTTTTTAGACTAAGAGATTAGAGACAGAAACACACACACACACACACACACACCGTCCGCCACAGACTCAGGATGGCGAGCAGAAGGAAGTCCACCACGCCCTGCATGGTCCCCCCCCAGCAGCCCACGGACTCCGACCCGGACATGGAGGTGGTTCCTGAGGGGGAGGACGGGGGAGACTCTGCCGCTCTCTCGCCCGACAGCAGGCACGGCGAGGACGACCGGCCGGCCTCGGACCACTACATCAAAACGTCCGACTCCTGCAGCGCGGAGGGGGGCTACGAGTGCAAGTACTGCAGCTTCCAGACGGTGGAGCTCAACCTGTTCACGCTGCACGTGGACAGTCAGCACCCTGACATTGTCCTGAACTCCGCCTACGTCTGCGTGGAGTGCGACTTCCACACCAAGCGGTACGACGCGCTGTCGGAACACAACGCCCGCCACCACCCGGGCGAGGACAACTTCACGCGGACCATGGTGAGACGCAACAACCAGACCATCTTTGAGCAGACGGTCAACGACCTGACCTTCGACGGCAGCTTTGTGAAGGTGGAGGACGAGGAGGAGACGACGATGGCGGCGTCCTGTAAGGGCATCGCCCTCAGCAAGACACCCATCATGAAGATCAAGAGCAGGGCGGAGCCCAAGAAGTTCCCCAAGATGGCCGTCGACGTCATCAAGGTGGAGAGCGACGGGGAGCAGGACGCCAAGGAGGCGGTCTCTGGCTCCGCCCCCCCAGTGGCGCCGCCCCCCGCCCTTGTGGCCGTCTCCACCCCCATCCACGTCCAGCCCCTCCAGCAGGGCATCGTGGTCAACAGCTCCAACCTGCTCCAGATCAAGACCGGCTCCGGCTCGGCCACCATGCTGCCCCCGGGCACCCTGGCCCAGGTCCTGTCTGCCCTCCAGAACCAGCAGAATCAGCTGAACCAGAGCCACACCCACCAGCTCCTGATCCCGCTCAGCAGCATCCCCACCTACAGCGCCTCCATGGACAGCAACGTCCTGCTGGTCAGCGCCTACAACCGCTTCCCCTACCCCTCCGTGTCCGAGATCGCCGGCCTCTCCGCCCAGACCAAGTTCAGCGAGGAGCAGATCAAGGTGTGGTTCTCCGCCCAGCGGCTGAAGCACGGCGTCAGCTGGACCCCGGAGGAGGTGGGGGAGGCCCGGCGAAAGAAGTTCAACGGCGCCGTCCAGGCCGTGCCCCAGACCATCACCGTCATCCCGGCCAACCTCTCCGCCAACGGCCTCCAGTCCATCTTCCAGACCTGCCAGATCGTGGGCCAGCCCGGACTTGTGCTGACCCAGGTGGGGGGCGGGAGCTCGGTGCCGGTGGCCCCGCCCATCACCCTGACCGTAGCCGGCGTGCCCGGCCAACAGGCCAAGGCGTCCGAGCCGACGGCCGCCACCGAGACGGCCGCCACCCACAGCCCCGACCCTCAGGGAACCAAGCCCAAGAAGTCCAAGGAGCAGCTGGCCGAGCTGAAGGCCAGCTACACGCGGAGGCAGTTCGCCACCGAGGCGGAGATCTCGCGTCTGATGCGGGTGACCAACCTGACCAAGAGAGCGATAAAGAAGTGGTTCAGCGACACGCGGTACAACCAGCGCAGCGCCAGGGACCACGAGCAGCGCGGCGCGTCCAGAGACCTCCTCGCCGTCCCACTCAGCGACGCCTCCCTCGCCACCGACGGCAACGACAGCCTCCTCGACGGCAACGGCCTCTCCGCCCCCAACGCCACCATCATCATCGACTCCAGTGACGACGCCGGTGAATCCTCGCCGACCTCTGCCGGGCCGCCCTCCGCCGGGCCGCCCTCCGCCCGTCACGAGCCTCCGACCTCGGGGGCGGAGAGGCCGCCGACCTCCAGCGACCCGCGGGTCAAGTTCCGCCATGCCTTCCCGGACTTCACGCCTCAGAGGTTCAAGGAGAAGACGGCCGAGCAGCTGTTGGTCCTGGAGGCCAGCTTCCAGAGCTCGGACACGCCGTCGGACGAGGAGCTGAGCCGGCTGAGGTCGCAGACCAAGCTGACGCGCCGCGAGGTGGACGCATGGTTCACCGAGAGGAGAAAGTTGCTGGACGCCGAGGGTGGCGAGAAGGCCAATCAGGAGGGGCGCGGTCAGACCCCTCCCGCCGGCAGGAAGATCACAAAAAAGACCCCGGAGCAGCTCCACGTGCTGAAGAGCGCCTTCGTGCGCTCGCAGTGGCCCACGTCCGAGGAGTACGACAAGATGGTGGAGGAGACCGGCCTGCCACGGAACTACATCGTCAACTGGTTCGGAGACACGCGCTACGCCTGCAAGAACAGCACCCTGAAGTGGTTCTACCAGTACCAGGGCGTCAAGCCTGACCAGGGCCTGAACGGCGCCGGCGGGAAGCACAAGAAGGCCAGGAAGCGTTTCCGTGGCTGGTCCAGGAGAACCCGCAAGCCCTGCCCCCCCTGCAAGAGGCCCACCCCCCCCGTCAGGCCAAAGACCGGCCAGCGGTTCCTACGGGAGCACTACCTCAGACACCGGGCGCTGAACGAGAAAGACCTGGACGAGCTGGTGTCCAAGTCCAGCATGAGCTACGAGCAGGTGAGGGCCTGGTTCTCCCAGGTGGGCAGCAGGGTGGAGAGAGGGCTGCAGCCCTTCGGAGAGGAGTGGGAGGGGGAGGAGGAGGTGGTGCAGGGGGAGGTGCAGGGGGAGGTGCAGAAGGAGGAGGAGGCGGCGAGAGTGAAGCAGGCGGACAGCGAGGGAGAGATGGAGGTGAAGGAACAAGGGGAGGAAGGCAGTGAGGAAGACGATCATCATGAAGATGATGAGGATGAACGCCATGATAATGAGGATGATCACCATGGCGATGAGGACGAGGAGGATGGCCATCGCGAGGAGGAAGAGGAGGAGGCTGAAGATGAAGCCAGTAATGGTGAACACAGGGAGCAGCAGCCTCAGGCCACCAGCCAACCAGAGGAGGCCGGGGAGCCATGATGGAGGAGAGATGGAGAGATGGACGTAAGCAATAGAGGGATGAATGTGGAGGGTGGATGTGAAAGGTGGAGGAGGGTGGATGTGGAGGAGGAGGGGGGTGGATGTGAATGGGATTAGAATGACCTCATGATGAGGATGTAATGTGTGATTGGACGTTATTGTCATCAGCAACATTCATTCATGTCAGATCCGTACCCTCAACATAATGTCAGGCTTCCACATTTAGCCAACTCAGTTTCAGTTCTAGGGCATTGAGGAAGGCATGTTTACACATGTGTTGTTAATTTTTCTCTTCTTTCTTTCTCCTTCCTGTTTGTCGCTGTCTCTCCCCCGACAGGAGATGAAGGACGGAGGAAACACAAGTGCTTTGGCGTTAAACCGCGGGGACCATCAACACAAACAAACTAAACAAACCATGTATATTATGCCAAATAATTTACCAAGGGGGTAATAGATTGTGTTTTATCTGGGCTATTTGGTTGTCTAGGACATTTTTACAGTGAGCACTGTTTTATCAGAACTGCTGTCTAGCAGATCCCATACATTTCTATGAGGTAAAACCTCACAATTTATTTCTTGCAGGTTATGTAATAACTATGTAATAACTTTGAGACCTTTCTAGATGATGGAAATATGTCCAGGCTCAAGAGGTAGGCCTGTATGTCCCAATGTTTTGTATTTGACGTACTGGCCGCTTGGGTTTAAAACCACACTGTTCTGTGAAAACTACTTCAATCAGTGCCATCTGTTTGACTTAATGTTTTAAAACCAAACCAGTGCTGGAATTCTGCATAACTGTGTTTTTTTTTGTTTTGTTTTTTTTAGTATTCAAGCTATTTGTTCATTTTCTTAACAAAACAGAGGGGTAGATTCAAATTGGTGTTTACCCGCTTTGCTGGGGGGGGGGGGGGGGGGTTTCTCTGTCTGGTTTGTTGGGGGGGGGTTCTCTGTATGTCGCTCTCCAGACAAACCAGGGACACGTCCTGCGCTTCAGGAACTAGTACCATTACCTCAGTCGTTTAAGCTACGAGTAAGATTGTGACATTGTTCATTTTAGATGGGTTGTTGAAACAAGGTTTCTTTTGCATGAGACGGTCAGTCACACGTCTTTCAGATGGCAGTGCATCATCTTCTTTTCTGTGTTTTTTTTTTGGTCAAAGAATAAGTGAAAATAATTTTGTTTGCATTTTGTTTTTCTTTCTCTAATACGGGTTGTGAGAATCTTTCAGGTATTCAGCAACAATATTTTTAGGGACAAGAAACCACACGAGCACTTGGCTTGGCTTTGTTAACGAGAGCCTGTTCACGTTTGTTATACAGTAAGATGATGCTGTCCTCTGCTTCCTCTCTCTCTCTGTCATGTAGGACTATACTCAGATCTGGATGTACAGGATTTTATATGCAACTGCAACTAAAACATTCTAAGAACAATCAGAAAATGGCTAACTGTCAGATTGGTTTCAGTTAGATCTCAGCAATGTGGGATGGGCTGCATTATATTGGATCTCAGCAGTGAGGGATGGGCTGAATTCTATTAGATCTCAGCAGTGAGGGATGGGCTGAATTCTATTAGATCTCAGCAGTGAGGGATGGGCTGAATTCTATTAGATCTCAGCAGTGAGGGATCGGCTGAATTCTGTACTATGAAACAGCCCTTTATGCTGTAATAATAATGGACTGTTTTAGTAGTTTATTTATTTATTTTACCTTTCTTTCATGAATATCTTTTGTCTGCAAGCAAAAATAAACTTTGACTAAGATTATTTCTGTTTCAGACCTTGCTTTTGAGCAGCTATGGACCCTGACCTGCCTGCCTGCCAAGCCCAGCTCTCCTGCCCCGGACTGGACCGGACCGCCTCACCGTCTGTCTCGTCATGGGCCACCGGTGGACGGCGGGGCTGGGCTGGGCAGGCAGGGGACCAGGGTTTGGTAAAAGGGAAACATTTGAGTTTACAGGTATCAGGCAAGTTTACCTTGCAGCAAACCTACTCCAGCTCCGGGCCTCCCGAAGAACAAGGGAGCCATATTGTTGCTCAATCGGTTGTTTTTCAGTCCGCAGGTCCATTTCGCACCACCAGATGGCGCCCAGCACTCTATTTATAGGTCTTGTAATAAATCACCCATCAGATTAGCAGGGTGGTGGTTAGATGCTTCCATGTAGCCTAATATCTTAGATATGATAATTAACAGCAGTTGACAAGCTGCTCCGTTTATGGCATGATGAATATGAGGGGATTCAATGGGAAATGTAGAAATACCTTCAGTCTAAAGCTGCAAACTTATGGCAACATGAGGGCTAAAATGACCTCTGGCTGAAGGTTTGTGTTCCCTTGCAAACTGGACATCATTTAATTGAATGGGACACAAGTATCATCTAACGCTGAACCCCAAACGACTTCATGAAAACCTTATGAAATGGATCTAGGCCTGTTCTGTATGTCCTGTTGGTATGGTGCAGTTATTGTGTTGGCATTGGGCCTCGAAGGGGAGTTGACCCCTCCCTGACCTCTCTGTGTTCCAGGAAAGACAATCTCTACTGTACGGGGGAAAAAAGTCTGTTTGATGGCTGTTTTTAAAACCAGAGCTTGTTTGACGCTTGGCCATGAAAGGGTTAACTCCCAAAGCAGCCGCCTGGACCAGGGGTGTGTCTAGAGACCAGCTTTCATCCTGTCAGAGGGAGGGAGAGAGAATGAGAACGGGAAAAAAAGGAAGAAAGTGAGGATAATGTCAGGGACAGTCACATAAGGACAGGAACGAGACAAGAAGACCCTTTCTCTACTGACCCCGTTTCTCACACACACACACACACACACACACTAGATGTGTTGCGTATGGTGGTGTGGACGTTAATGCCTTCGCAGTTACTGCAGACCCCACTCTCCCCACAATTACAGAGAGAGCCAGAGACAGGGAAGGGGAGGGAGAAAAGGAGGGAGGGAGGGAGAGAAGGAGGGAGGGAGGGAGAGAGATAGGGAGGGAGGGAGGGAGAGGCACTCTAGCCTGTCTGGTGCTCACTGGGTCATACTGAGGACGAGTCTCCCTGTCTCTCCTCCCCCTCTCTCTCTCTCTCCCTGTCTCTCCTCCCCCTCTCTTCATGTCTGCTGCTGCCCGAGGTCCCTGCTCACTGTGTCGGCCTACATACACAACGCCTGTCTGTCTGCCAGCCTGTCTATATAACAATGCCTGTCTGCCTGTCTGTCTGCCTGCCTGCCTGTCTGTCTGTCTGTGTGTCTGTCTGTGTGTGTGTCTGTCTGTGTGTGTGTCCAGCTCACTGGATGTGCAGGATGGCTGCAAATACAACATTCCCTAAGCCTGACACACACACACAGTCTATAAATAAAGCTCTCAACCCCGTATAGCTCCACCTCCACCTTGCTATCAAAAATTCTATCTGTCTATCTGTTTATCTCTGTCCATCTATGTATGTCTATTTCTATTCATCAACCCATCTATCTACCACCAATCCATCTATCTACTGTATCTACCTACCTACTGTATCTATCTACCTATCTATCTACCTATCTATGTATCTATCTACCTACCTATCTATCTATGTATCTATCTACCTACATACTCTATCTATCTACCTATCTATCTACCTATCTATGTATCTATCTACTTATCTATCTACCTATCTATGTATCTATCTACTTATCTATCTACCTATCTATGTATCTATCTACTTATCTATGTATCTATCTACTTATCTATCTACCTATCTATGTATCTATCTACGTATCTATCTACCTATCTATGTATCTATCTACCTATCTATGTATCTATCTACCTATCTATGTATCTATCTACCTACCTACTGTATCTATCTACTTATCTATCTATCTATGTATCTATCTACTTACCTATATGTATTTATCTACCTACCTACTGTATCTATCTACCTATCTATCTATGTATCTATCTACTTATCTACCTACCTATCTATGTATCTATCTACCTATCTATGTATCTATCTACCTATCTATGTATCTATTGATGTTGGATCACCTGATTAACCTTACTGGTCAATGAATGCTGAGAAGAGAGTAATCTTTCTGTTGTTTTATTCATCATCAAAAGCATGTATCAAAAACATACAGTATCAAAGCTTTGGGCTTTGGATCAATATTGATTTCAGACATAGCTTAGTTTAACAGTTATGTAACAGGATTTAGACAATATAACGTACCTGTGAACAGATGAGCAGATGTTTGACAACAGGTGGATGTAGCATGCTAACATGCTAGCTTGCTAAGCTAAGCTAAAGCCAGCGTGAGATAGTTTAAGCCTTCATGAGTTACGAGGTAAGCGCGCGTAAGTCTCCTTGGTCCGGTGGTTCTACTTTTATATGGTTCCGTGGAGACGCTTAATATAGGCTGTCAGCTGACCATTCTTTAATTATGGCCATGAAGCATTGATGAAACATTACCTAGGTCAAGATAATGTCTGGATTGACCAATGTTCCCTGTTGACGGCTATTTTGCTGACTGCATGGTCAACTGAGAGACCCCTGACCTTCCCTCAACTTCTCTATGCGGTGTGTGGCTCTAGTCCAGTGCTGGGCTGCTTGTGCTCTCCCTGTATCCTGTGTCCCTGCTACACGGCAGCTTATCTAATTATACACTGATATCAGCCACTTGCAGAGCACGAATCAAACCTTATATGGTTTACTGAAACTGGTGGCATTCTGTCTCAAAAACCCTTACAAAACCCACATCAGATACCCCCGTCTGGCAGTCTAAAGACTGTCACAGTGAATACTTCACCATCGGCTGCTAGCTTAACTCAACAATGTCAATAAAACAACAATTAACATTAAACAATAACTTCAGACAATAGATGCTAACTCAAAAACACACAGTCAATTTTCAAAAGAATTGTGTTTGTTATTCAGAAAACATTAGCTTTGTCTGTAGGTTGGAGTAGGGAGCGGAGTCCTGCGTCTTTGTCCTCAATTTTCATGGGACAGTTGGCGCCAGTCTCCATTGCCTCGTCCAGAACCCCACAGCCAAGCCATCTCGCGAGAGAGAGTTTCTCGAACACATGTGGAGAGGAAACCCACATGTTAGTCACAGTCCTTAACCATTTTTTTTCTTTTTCTTAAAACATAAGACAGTTAAACACTTTTAAGACTGTTAAACAAAACAAACAAAAATTCGTACATTGACAGATAAATAAACTGCTTTGTCCTGTTACAGATAACTAATGACAATATGTATATATTAGTGATTATGCATTAAGAAAAGTCATCCTCACGGACATGTTTTTCTGCCTCCTCGCGATGTCCGTTGAGGTCCTGCTGTTTTTCTCCGCCCCCGTCTGATCCATTGGCACACGTTCAGTCTTTTGCCACCCGTCTGATGGTCACCGTCTAATCCCCTGCCACTCGTCTGATGGCATCCATAGGAATGTTCTTTACCACCCGTCTGATCCTTAACACTCACACTCCCTAGCATAGGAGTGTCCTTTGTCCGATCAGTCCAGTAGAGTGTAGAGGAGACTGGGTAGACTGGCACTCCATAGACGCCTTTCCTTGATGGTCTTTGGCTCAAGAGTCACTTTGTTCCTTTGTTAGTGGAACTTCAGCACAATGCAGAGGTTACAGATGTCCACATTTACTTTTGGGTAGAGGGGAGACTGGAACTCAGCATAGCGTAGGAGTTAGGGTACAATTCCATCAGCAAAAACATTTGCAATTCTCTTGTTCCAATTAAAAATTAAAGTTATTATACATTTCTGATAAACTTGTTGTGCAGATAAATTTCGGACCAGCGCCTTGTCTGTACATTAACTTAAACTTGCTGCTTAGTTGGTATTAAAATAAAACTTATTTAAAACTTTAACATGAATTTAAATAAATCTTGCCAAACTCAAACCACACCTAAAGTTGTTTCGCACAGTGAGGCGTGGCCAGGCAATTTCAGGCAAGTTTTGGAGCAATGAGCAAGAGAATATGAAGACAACAAGAAAGTTGACATCCCAATGTTCATTTTGCATCAGTTGAGGATTGAACTTGTAACTTCTGACACCAAGCAACATCCTCTATCTCACTGAGTTAATCAACAACAACTGACGTTTGGTGTTACAAATAGACTATGTGTCATCATAAAACACTGCACGTGTGGTATATGCAATAGCCCATGAAATATCGTTGTTGATTAAAGTATACACTGAAACAAAGGATACAACAATAGATGTTGCATCATATACTAATGGTCTGCTCTTTAAAGTGTGGATGAGTGGCCTAAGTGATCAAGCGTCTCATAATATATTCAACAAATTAAAGAGACAGCTGGTGACAATGCTTTGTATTGTAAAACATTTTGATGCATTGTCGCTCAATCTTAATGACACTCTGGTCACTGAGTTTGTGAATGACAGTCTGAAGATCTAATGTATCCTCGGCAGGGGCTAGGTATGTTTGCCAACAGCGATGTCTCCGATTGGTGGAGCTTGCGTTGGATTGTGGGTAATGTAGTGTTGGTTTCAGAGAACAGAATTAAACATTTTCCAAAAATCCAATTTCTGAAATAAAATTCTGAAAGAAATCACACTACATCTATCCTTTATGACAATTTTCGCTGATGTGTTGTCCACGAGAAGTTAGACTTTAGTGGACGATGAAGAATAATAATAACATAGGCAAATACAATAGGGTCCCTGCAGCTACACTGCCTGGCTCCTAAATAAACCAATCCCCCCCTTGGACACGAAATTATCAAAATAATGCAGTGGACAATTAATAACATGTTTTAACTAAATCTTTCCTATAGGGGACTGTAATCAATAATTTAATTCCTTAGTGGAGCACAAAGCATTGACCACTCATAGCAGAATTAATGTCCATACTCCTGGCGTTCTAGAGCTATCTTTCTTCACTGTTTCTATTATTTCATTTTTATTTTATTTTATTGTATTTTATCTTATTTTTATTTATTTTTCAAAACCCCATTCCCTGGCCTTCCCTTTGTGTCCCTCCCAGAGGTCTGGCTGGGGGTAAGGTGTCATTCTCCTTTCTCCATGCCCCGTGCGGCATCACATTCCATGTTCCACGCACCTGAACCATAGGCCTCCTTTCGGAACCCTATCGTCCAGCCGCCGGAACCCCACAGTCCAACCGCCGGGCTCACCCGTCAATCACCTCCCCCGTCTGGCGCCAGCCTCGTTGGGGTACACATTCTTTTGGGCGATGACCTCAGCATGTCTCATGGTCACACCTGGCCTTTGGGGTATGATGAGATTTCACAAACAATGAACAGTTGATAATCTCTGACGCTCTCTACTCTACCTGCTTCCTGTAGCTGTGGCCTGTCACCATTCACTACTGCCTTGACCCCGCCCCCTCTCTGTAATGGAGAGAGAGACAACAATGGTCAACAATCCCACTTGGCTTTTACACAGTGGTAAATGCAGGCTAGAAAGAGACCTAGTTTCCTGTCTGCCAGGACAATTTCCACATGTGTGCTCAACACCTGTCTTGGCATTCATGTACTGCTCTGTTCTGATTCTGCCATGTTGCTCTATCTTCCTTTGGATTGAATTAAAAACACACAAATTAACACCACAGTATAATACTTTGTTAGTACAGCTCTAAGATGAAAGTAAAAATACAACAATTCTCAATGGTAATGACAATAATGGCAATTGATTGCGCTTAAGTCTTAATTACCATACAGACGGTTCATGTTGGTCCCCTGACCTCCATTGCTGCTCGACTGGTCTGGTTCCAATTTTATTTCTGCTGCACACAGAGACTTTAACAACAGATTAACAATTCCTTATTCAATAGTACAATTGTACAACAGTGTAATATAACAATTTGTTCAATTTCTCATATAGTCATTGATTTTCTCTCCACATTCCTTTCTCTCATTATTTCCTGGTGATAATAGTGAGTAAAAATCGACTGATTATGATTTGGACAGTTCAATCAAAATTTTCAAAAATATAAATTATTCTAGCAACAATTCAGCTTATAAAACTAACACTATTATTTTAAAAAAACATTCTATACCTATTTCTAATATTTTACATCTATTTCCTAATAAAAACATAAATTATACTAAACAATGTCTTGCCCTGCTTCTTAACACTTCCCTGGCTAAGAACAAACACTAATTGGGACAATGTTTTTATTAAAAGAATGATTTTATAATTCTCTTTGCTAAATGACTTTGCAGAAGATAAAATATTACTAATTTCTTCCCCTGCAGGGCACTAGATTTCCAATAAGATTTTCGCTTGGGATAGTTAGTCTAGAATATAATTTAGCAAATAGTATTTACTCTCTCTTCCTTGCCCTCATGTACACACTAATCTTTTCTTTGTCCCGCCTATGCCACTGAGTTTAAATAGTTCACTTAATTACTGCTTCTTGCTTTCCCTATAATTCAAATAAGTCATTGCCTACTTTCCCATCAGGGATAGGTATTCACTAAAGTCGTCACTCTAGTCACTACGCTTCCCCTATTACTTTTTAACAGTAATTTCCAGTCTGGTTAAGCATGTTACTTGGTTAATTGGCTACTCACTCACAGCTCACCTGATCCTCTCTTCAGTGTAGTCTTGATGGTTAGTCTCCAGCTCTCGGACGTCAGGTCACGATGGACAATACAATCCCATCGTAGAACGGACCTTGGCTCCAGAGCACCTCACAAGTTAGTTCAGTCAGTTATTAGATTGTATGTCAATAGAAATATTTATCTCCAATGGAGATAACATTTCTTGTGTAGTCATATTGTATTTGCTTGACCCAATGGCTGGTTCACCACGGCCGCTCTGTCCATCCTGCAGGTAAAAATACACTTCACAGATGTTACCCAGCTACGTCGTATTATTAAAGTTTTGATCAGAAACCTTAATCACGTGCCTTCCTACGAGCCTGCAAGATGGAAGACGTGGAGCGGTGGCACCCAGGCGATTAACCAATTAATCACTGGGTCAGTTATTTGTCTTTAATCTGCGCGTCATTCACCACCGGTGACGGCGTTGGCCCAATCAAACCACGGTTGGTTGACGCACAGGAATCGATTCTCCTTCACGACATCATCTCTCCTTACTCTTCACGACTTAATCTCTCCTTACTCTGGAACAATACTCTCAGGAAGTCATATTATTGTTATGTTGTGCACTTTTCATTACAGCAATATTTCCTTAAGTAGTCTATTGTTCTGTAGACTCTGATCGCTTGATATTGTTACGTTATTTCACACGCGTTACAGTGCCAATTCTTGAAACAGTACTATATATATACCTGTTGTGGCCACTGAGTGTCTTCCAGCTGTGCTGGGGGGGTAACTTTTTCCTCTTGGTTTATGACGACCGAGTCCTCTACACAATGTACTGCAGACCACCAGGTAAGCTGATGACCTGTCCTCCCCATTCTTTCTCAGGACAATAGGTGTCCCGAGCGTCTGGGGAGACAAGCACCATTATTGCAGATAGTACTCAAATCATCATTTTGCAAGTTCCCTATTATTTTAAATAATATATATATATATATATCTTCAGGGTATTTCAAAATGCAGTTTCAATAGTTTAATATCATAATTTACTAACAACTAATCATAGTTTTGACTCAATTCAATATTCTTTGGGGTACTGTAATTTTGAAAGAGAGGGACAGAGACAGAGGCAGAGAGAGAGTGAGAGAGAGGGGTGGGGGCGAGAGCAGAGGTAGGGGCTAGTGAGCAGAGGGGGGTGGGGGCTAGCCCGCCCGCCTGAGCCGGGGCCTTTGCTATTAATAGATTATTGGTGCCTAAGAATTGTGTGTAACTGCCAACCGACGCACACACCGCCCCTGCAGATTTCTGCTCAGCCTCTCCTCATGAGACACCCTCACTCTCATGAGTACACTCTCCTGATCTCCCAAAAGCGTTATAATAGCACTTCACTCAGATCAGCTGGCTTTTTTAGTGAGTAAGTTTCAGCACATTAGCATAGCTGTAGCGCTTAGCATTTTAAGCATCGTCACAGTTATTTTTATGACAGACATAAACATTGTTATCATTTTTTAGTCGTCACTCGCTTTTTCTGGTATTTCCTGACACTTTTCAACTACAATTCATTTACTGGAATCTGGCGTAACCTACAAATGTCACTTGTTTTCGAATTCCCTGGTCTGGTGTTTGTATCCGTTAGTTTGCGGTTAAATTATCAAATTAGGTACCGTACCCGTACAATTACGACCGAATGACTTCTCGACCGTTCTACCCTGAAATCAGCCCCCGTTTCTACATTCCTTCCCCGCGGAATCGTTTATATTTCCACTTTTCTGCCAAGGTGATGCGTCTAAAATCTGCAGTTTTATAATCAACACATCCAATCGAGAAGTCACTCATTCACTGAAACCTTTTAGAATTTTAACTTTGGCGCAGGGAACGAAGCCCGCCAGCATCGCCAACTCCTAGGTCATCAATTCATTCCCAAGTTTTTATCTGGCGCCTGTATCACATTTTCTCCTGAGGAACTAATCACTAAATCACTCATTCCAAATTAATCAAATTTCTGGGAAATAGCACTGACTGGCGGTTGGTGCTCAAACATACATATTTTAAGCATCATTTTCCTGTTAGTTACAGTGACAACATTAAACTTATGCAAATTTTCACACAGCTTAAATCTGGCATTATTCCCGTTCAACATTCATTGACCCTTCAATCAATCAGTTCCATATCAGGTTCTTTTGACTGAAATATATTCAATCCTTGCCTGACAACGCCATTTTGATGTTGGATCACCTGATTAACCTTACTGGTCAATGAATGCTGAGAAGAGAGTAATCTTTCTGTTGTTTTATTCATCATCAAAAGCATGTATCAAAAACATACAGTATCAAAGCTTTGGGCTTTGGATCAATATTGATTTCAGACATAGCTTAGTTTAACAGTTATGTAACAGGATTTAGACAATATAACGTACCTGTGAACAGATGAGCAGATGTTTGACAACAGGTGGATGTAGCATGCTAACATGCTAGCTTGCTAAGCTAAGCTAAAGCCAGCGTGAGATAGTTTAAGCCTTCATGAGTTACGAGGTAAGCGCGCGTAAGTCTCCTTGGTCCGGTGGTTCTACTTTTATATGGTTCCGTGGAGACGCTTAATATAGGCTGTCAGCTGACCATTCTTTAATTATGGCCATGAAGCATTGATGAAACATTACCTAGGTCAAGATAATGTCTGGATTGACCAATGTTCCCTGTTGACGGCTATTTTGCTGACTGCATGGTCAACTGAGAGACCCCTGACCTTCCCTCAACTTCTCTATGCGGTGTGTGGCTCTAGTCCAGTGCTGGGCTGCTTGTGCTCTCCCTGTATCCTGTGTCCCTGCTACACGGCAGCTTATCTAATTATACACTGATATCAGCCACTTGCAGAGCACGAATCAAACCTTATATGGTTTACTGAAACTGGTGGCATTCTGTCTCAAAAACCCTTACAAAACCCACATCACTATCTACCTACCTACCTATCTACTTATATATGTATATATCTACCTCTATCTACCCATCTATGTATCTATCTACTTATCTATCATCTACAGTATCTATCTGCATTTCCAACCTTTTTCTGTAATATTCCCAATGCTCAAATTCTAAATTTCAGGGATTATTAAAGTTCATATCTTCATACGTATCTATCTATCTATCTATCTATCTATCTATCTATCTATCTATCATACCTCCTTTCTGAGTTTAATCCCGTCAGTGTGCACTGTAGCTGTTGTGACGCGGCGTTGGAAGTCAATAGCCCCCCCCCCCCCCCCCCCAGGGCCGGGGCAGCGCGTCCTTGTATGAACCCTGACCAGGCTACACACTCCTCTCTGGCTGCTCCACATGCAGTAGCCCTGCCCCACACTCTGCTCCACGTCACAGGACAGCAACCCACACAGGCACACACGCACTCACTTACACACTCAGATACACACTCACACATGCGCACACACACATGCACGAACACTGTCAGACATAATCCATAATCCAGTTAGTTGTCTCCTGTTTGCTGGTTAGTGTGAGTTTGGAGGCTGGGAGGGTCCAGGGAAGGGGGGGGGGAGGGTGAGGGCTAGGGAGAGGGGAAGGGGGGGGGGGGGCTAGGGAGAGGGGAGAGGGGGGAAGGAGAGGGTGAGGACTAGGGAGAGGGGAGAGGGGGGTTCACTGAGATGGATCAGGTCCTCTGTACACCCTCACCCAGCAGCCTGGAGAGATGGGACTGGGGCTGGTGTTGAGGCTGTGGCTGGTGTAGAGGCTGGTATTGAGGCTGGTGAGGGTGTTGAGGCTGGTGAGGGTGTTGAGGCTGGGGCTGGTGTTGAGGCTGGGGCTGGTGTTGAGGCTGGTGAGGGTGTTGAGGCTGGGGCTGGTGTTGAGGCTGGGGCTGGTGTTGAGGCTGGTGAGGGTGTTGAGGCTGGGGCTGGTGTTTGAGCTGGGGTTGAGGCTGGGGCTGGTGTTGAGGCTGGTGAGGGTGTTGAGGCTGGTGAGGGTGTTGAGGCTGGGGCTGGTGTTTGAGCTGGGGTTGAGGCTGGGGCTGGTGTTGAGGCTGGTGAGGGTGTTGAGGCTTGGGCTGGTGTTGAGGCTGGTGAGGGTGTTGAGGCTGGGGCTGGTGTTGAGGCTGGTGAGGGTGTTGAGGCTGGGGCTGGTGTAGAGGCTGGGGCTGGTGTAGAGGCTGGTATTGAGGCTGGTGAGGGTGTTGAGGCTGGTGAGCGTGTTGAGGCTGGGGCTGGTGTTGAGGCTGATGAGGGTGTTGAAGCTGGTGAGGGTGTTGAGGCTGGGGCTGGTGTTTGAGCTGGGGTTGAGGCTGGGGCTGGTGTTGAGGCTGGTGAGGGTGTTGAGGCTGGGGCTGGTGTTGAGGCTGGTGAGGGTGTTGAGGCTGGGGCTGGTGTTGAGGCTGGTGAGGGTGTTGAGGCTGGGGCTGGTGTAGAGGCTGGGGCTGGTGTAGAGGCTGGTATTGAGGCTGGTGAGGGTGTTGAGGCTGGGGCTGGTGTTGAGGCTGGTGAGGGTGTTGAAGCTGGTGAGGGTGTTGAGGCTGGGGCTGGTGTTTGAGCTGGGGTTGAGGCTGGGGCTGGTGTTGAGGCTGGGGCTGGTGTTGAGGCTGGTGAAGGTGTTGAGGCTGGGGCTGGTGTAGAGGCTGGTGAGGGTGTTGAGGCTGGGGCTGGTGTTGGGGTTGGTGTTGAGGCTGGTTTTGGGGCTGGTATTGGGTTGAGGCTGTAAGAGACTTGTAGAGACTCCTCTGTAGTCTCTCTCTCCCTGACTCTCTCCCATCTCCCTCTCCATCTCTTTCTCTCCCTGTCTCTCTCTCCTTGACTCTCTCCCCCATCTCCCTCTCCGTCTCTCTCCCTGACTCTCTCCCATCTCCCTCTCCATCTCTTTCTCTCCCTGTCTCTCTCTCCTTGACTCTCTCCCCCATCTCCCTCTCCGTCTCTCTCCCTGACTCTCTCCCATCTCCCTCTCCATCTCTTTCTCTCCCTGTCTCTCTCTCCTTGACTTTCTCCCCCATCTCCCTCTCCGTCTCTCTCCCTGACTCTCTCTCCCTGTCTCTCTCTTCCTGACTCTCTCCCTGTCTCTCTCTCTCCCTGTCTCTCTCTCCCCGTCTCTCTCCCTCTCTCCCTGTCTCTCTCCGTCTCTCTCTGACTCTCTCCCTGTCTCTCTCTCCGTCTCTCTCTCCCCGTCTCTCTCTCCCTGACTCTCCCTGTCTCTCTCTCCCTGTCTCTCTCTTTCTCTCCCACTTTGAAAAGAGGGCTGTTACACAATTGCATTGAGGCTATTTAGGCCTGGATGGCACAAAGGCTGTATTCAAGTCAGTGTGCTATTTTCCAGGCATCGGCTGACCGTGCTCTGTTCTGGCCATCTGCTGAGCGCAGAGGATACTGTTTCCTGCTGTCTCAGTTTCTCACCTGGATGAGGTGGCATGGCAGGGCGCGCTGTCCCCGTTCAGGGCACCAATGAGCTCCATCTGAAAATGCTTTTAAGAGAACCGCTGTGTCGCCAGAGCCACCGATGCTGTGCGAGACACATCCTGAATGGAGGGAATGGCGTCAAGCGATAATGGTGCCTCATTTCTCCTGACAAGACCTGCTTTGATTCACAGCGGAGGTTTGGATAGCTGGCAGAAAGCAGGAAGTGCTGGCGTCACCTTCCAGTATTTCCAAGAGAACATCATTTCTTTAGGGATTCAGTCCCCCCCCCCCTAAAACAACTACATTCTTTTTGAGAGGATCACATCTGTGATTTATCATCTTATCCCAAGCTCACCACTGTTCTTCCAGAATTGGTGTGTGACGCAGATGTGAACCCTAGTGACATCCGTGTGAACTCCCAATGAGGGCTTCCCTCTCTGAGAAATGTCCTGACCTCACAGGGCCCTCTCTAAAACCATGGCCTTCTCTAAAACCAGGACTCACAGGGCCCTCTCTAAAACCATGGCCTTCTCTAAAACCAGGACTCACAGGGCCCTCTCTAAAACCATGGCCTTCTCTAAAACCAGGACTCACAGGGCCCTCTCTAAAACCATGGCCTTCTCTAAAACCAGGACTCACAAGGCCTTCTCTAAAACCATGGCCTTCTCTAAAACCAGGACTCACAAGGCCTTCTCTAAAACCAGGGCCCTCTCTAAAACCAGGACTCACAAGGCCTTCTCTAAAACCATGGCCTTCTCTAAAACCAGGACTCACAAGGCCTTCTCTAAAACCAGGGCCTTCTCTAAAATCAGGGCCCTCTCTAAAACCAGGGCCTTCTCTTAAACCAGGACTCACAAGGCCTTCTCTAAAACCAGGGCCTTCTCTAAAACCAGGGCTCACAGGGCCCTCTCTAAAACCAGGGCCTATTCTAGTGGCTTGGAAGTCAGACATTTTGGAACTAATTTACTGCAATTTTTTATTTATTTACACGTCATATATTATTCTCAACATATTATCACACAATAACTTTGGTGGGCAAAGTAACCCAGAACCTCCAACCATAGACCCTGCCCTGACACAATCAGATCATCATCTATATCATCGATAACTGAGCTGTAGCCTATGCATCAGATTCAACTAACTCTATTCCTGGCACCTGAGACCAGCATATCGGAAAGGGGGTGCAGATATGACCTACAGAAGCCACCAGAGAACATCTGCATCAGCAGGTCCAATATGCCTGGTAGGCCTGGCCACATGACCTGCTGAGGTTATGCCTTGAATATAAAGCTGGGAGCTGCAGTATGAGAGATGCTGTCTGAAGATGGTCCAGCTTCTCTCTGAACTATCCCTGTGTTGTCTCTAAAAGGTACAATAGTGAGGTCCGCGCTCACAAATCTTTCCAATATGCTTTATTTGAGGCCAGAAGACAGAACAAGCGTTTTGGCAGTTGCAGTAGGTCATCGTCAAGTGCTTCTAAAATGTCCGTTGGATAATGGCTAATGTGTATAGGGTTAGGGGTTAGAGGTTAGGGTTCTGTATGTTATCGTGGCACATGATCCTGCCTAGACTGAAATCTATGTTGTATCTGGGACTTCAACAAGGGTAGTCTGTAGTTTATGTTATGCTGTGTTAATCTGTTTCTGAGACTTGACTATTATCTTATACAGTACTGTGTTAAGTTGTTTCTGAGACTTGACTATTATCTTATACAGTACTGTGTTAATCTGTTTCTGAGACTTGACTATTATCTTATACAGTACTGTGTTAAGTTGTTTCTGAGACTTGACTATTACTGTATCTTATACAGTACTGTGTTAATCTGTTTTTGAGACTTCACTATTATCTTATACAGTACTGTGTTAAGGTGTTTCTGAGACTTGACTATTACAGTATCTTATACAGTACTGTGTTAAGTTGTTTCTGAGACTTGACTATTACAGTATCTTATACAGTACTGTGTTAAGTTGTTTCTGAGACTTGACTATTATCTTATACAGTACTGTGTTAAGTTGTTTCTGAGACTTGACTATTACAGTATCTTATACAGTACTGTGTTAAGTTGTTTCTCAGACTTGACTATTATCTCATGCTGTGTTGTTTCTGAGACCTGACATACAGTAGATCTGAACGGTGTGTTAGGGTTAGGGTTAAGTTGTATCTGAGCCCCTCCTTCATGTCCTCAGAGGATTTTCCTTGGGGTCAAAAAGAGTTTATTCTTTCAGCTGCCAGTATCCTCACACTGCTGTTAGTGTACACACACACACACACACACACACACACACACACAGTACACTCAAACACCAACACACAGTATAGAGACGTGCAGTACACACTACACACACTCATACAGTACACACACACTTACACACACTGCGCAGTGCGGGCACATTTATCTGGGTCACAGCTGACATGAAAGAGTGTTGTGGGTCCAGACGTGTTAATCACGGACGTCCTAACCTCCTTAATGAAAGAGTGTTGTGGGTCCAGACGTGTTAATCACGGACGTCCTAACCTCCTTAACGCCACGGCCCTATTAAGCTCTCGCCAAACGTTTCTGAACAACGCCGGTTCTGTTTGGGTCGTTCTGTTCTCGTGCCTTCGCTGTGCCGCAAACAGATGTACTGAAGCCTGATTTCAGGCTGGTTACATCAGCCCGACCCCTCCAGTCCAGCTCTGTCCTCCAAACGCCGTCCAGGGGGTCAAACACTGACACCGTCCTCCACCATCTGTGGCCGTCTGTCTGTGTGTCCTGAAGGTGAGCTACATCTGTCTTTGATGTCACACCCATCTAAGTTATTGGAGCCTCAGTCAAGTGGTCGTTGCCGTTGAGGATGTGGTAAAAGGATAGCCCCTCGGCCCCGAGCATGGCGGGAGAGGAGGACGTAACAACGAACCCACACGATGAAGAAGAAGGATGTGAGTTCAGTAGAGTCTGACTGGTCAGCTGCGATACCCTCCCGAGATGTTTGCCTCGCTGTATTCATTCCCTCTTTCTGAAGACCAATGAGCAGGTTTGAGCTGGTGGTTAAACGGTTTCAGAATGACTGCAGGTTTGAGCAGGTTATGCTGGTTTGAGCAGATTTGAGCTGGTGGTTAAACGGTTTCAGCTGGGGCTTTCTTTTCCATGCCGGCTTCCCGTCAGCTCATCATCACTTCCTCCTGTTAAGAGCTCTCCTCAGCCAGTGTCATGTGACCTGAGCTCAGGTATCCTGCAGGGAGGGTGAGGGATGGAGGGGTGAGGAATGAGGGGATGGAGGGGTGAGGGCGGGAGGAGGAGTGAGGGAGTGGAGATGTGGTTAAGAGCTATCTAATATGAATGGGGTAATATTTGATATACAGCCAGTCAGTAATATGAATGGGGTAATATTTGATATACAGCCTGTCATTAATATGAATGGGGTAATATTTGATACACAGCCTGTCATTAATATGAATGGGGTAACGTTTGGGCAGTCTCTCTGTGGTGTCATGGTGCGTGAGAATACTGTCTGCCGGGGGCGGGGCTTGCTCTGTCTCCAACCACGCTGGAGGCTCGGGTTCCGTGGGGGATCAGACCCGGGCTGGTCCATTTCCAGTAAGCCCGGGGGGGTGGGTGACCAGCCTGACTGGACTGTACCATCTCTAGCTAAACCCCTCCTGAGACTGAGTCCACATCTGGCAAGAACTGAAGGGCGGATGCCAGGTTGGTGCCCCCTCTGTGCCCCCTTTACCAGCTGTTACTACTCTCCAAGCTAGCGGAGCAGATCGTTGGCAGACTTATTTAAATAAAGGCTGGAGGATGGAAAACCTAGCGACCGATAATTTGGGATAATTTTCTGGATTAAAAAAAAACTGTGCTGTTTTTTTCTCTCTACCGCCCTCTGTGTCTCTCTCCAACACCTGTCATACTGAGAAGAACATAAGCAAACTTACAGAGGGAGGGTGTGACTGTGGGCTGTTCTCTCTTCTTGGTGGTGTAATAATCTAGTCTACCCTGCCTCTCCACTCTGACCCCCCCTCACCCCTGGACTACGTGGGACTGGTGAATTCACAGATGCACCGTTTGTGCAGTAACACCAGCAGAGCCATATGGCTGGGAGTGGTGGGATACGCGCTCTGGCGGACGCCATACTGCACCGCCAGTCCTGCACCAGAACCAGTCTGCACCATAACCAGTCTGCACCAGAACCAGTCTGCACCACAACCAGTCTGTCACATCTAGGAGCAGAAGGAGAGGGTAGAGTCTGACGTGCTTCCCTCACTGCTGACAGAGGAAAGAAGCACAGAAATCGGACCTTGGGTCAAACCGTTTCTACATTATTTTGAGCGTTTGCTCGGGTCTGTCTGGACAGCCAGATGGGGACTGTTTTATTGGTTGAATTGCGTCAGGCAAGCTCAATCAAGCGCAGCTGAAGTGCTTTGGGAGGATTTGGGAATGCAACTTTGACCCAGAATCTGGTAGAAACACTACTGTAGCATTCTAGAGAACAAATAGGTGGCTTCGCAATCGAGATTGACGCCCATCAAATAACAGCCACAGGCCAATGAACCGGCATGCTCATTCAAGGCATCTGCACAGTAATTAAACAGTGATTGTGTAAAGGCTAGACTAGACTCTGGCTCACAAACGTATTTTTGGTGTCCAACGTGGAAAAAAACAGAATGAATGAATGTTGTCACCAATTACAGGCAGACCAATGAGGGGGTTGCATAATGGTTTCACACTGGGGAGGGCAGACACACAGGGGGGGGGGGCAGACACACTGGCAGACCAGTCAGTCTGGACTAATCTGATTGGTGGCTCAGCAGACTGTAGTACACAAAGCCGAAGACATTCCAAACTTCCCCCTGAAAGGAAACAGTCTGAACAATCACAGCACTGCATTTACAACATGAAACAAATTCAATTCAGCTGTGTGGTATCTTTAACTTTAACTGCTTTTATAAGGTATCCTAAGGACTATGACATCTATCCCTGTAGATAGATAAAACACAATAAACAAGGGGGAAAAAAGAGTACAGAAAGCAGTTCCTCTAGGAGGCTGTGTTTTAATTGGATTACAGCAGACATCAACTGGTTTCTGAGGGTAGTAAGCAGGATCTTGGTATGGGTACAGTTTTCTGGATATAGGTTTGTCTGACCATGACACTACGACGGCAGCGGTACATGGAGAGCGTGGGCGTCGGCTCGTCCTTCCTACAGCTTTGATTATGGAACTACGGGGCTGCCTCTAGGAAGTCCACAGTATAAAGACTATTACAGATGTGTATTACAGATGTATATTACAGATGCGTATGCTCATTGTGCAGGACATCAAATAAATCACTTATGAGAGCAAGCGAGGCGGAGAGAGTGCAAGAGAGTAAGATGGAGCGCTATAGAGAGAGAGGTGAGGGGGTGGAGTAGGCAGCGTGATTCTGATCTGGTTGTTATCGCTGTGACAGTTTTGTTTGTTTGTTTGTTTGTTTGTTTCAACAGACAGATCCACAACATCACTTGGTCATAGACACATGTTAACTGTAAGGAGAGAGAGTGTGGGTTGGTGGCTGGGCCTCAGAGTTCTGTACAGCGCGTCGGTGCGGCCCGGCCCGGTGTGATCTGATGTGAACTGAGCCGCCTGACGGGGGAGGCGCCACTGGAGTCCAGCGCCAGGAGAGTCGACTGAAGTATTGCCAACTGTTGTGTAGTGGTTCAACAACGTTTCATTACAAAAATGTAAGACAGACCACTGTAAGACCAGCAAGAGCCAAGAGACGCGGGGGTCGAAGTCTCTCAGAGAGTTATAAAATGTAACAAAATTCCCCGAAAATTGTACAAATCAGTCTGCAGCAATACAGAAAAAAAAAATATTTACAAGAAACCCTTTTTTCTTCCAAAAGTGTACAATAATGCAGCACAAATCCAGCTTTGGCACGCCATGGCCATTTCACCAGCAGGCCAGTGCTTGGGGCTCCAAGCCGTCTGTCTACCGGCCGTAATCCCAGGTCACGCATACATTAACACAAGTGCTGGCATTGTGAAAGTGTCCTGCAGACGGAACAGTTTACCTCCACACTGAAGTGATGTTGAGCACAAACTCTGGGATGGGGCTTCACAAAACAAGCAAGAGATAAAATTGTTCAGAAAATACAATTATTCAATAATTAAAACTCTTTCTGTTGTTTTTTTTTCCTTTCTGTGTGTTAGTCACCTCCCTCTGTGTGAAACAGCCAGCAGCTCCTGATCTCACCTGTGAGGGGGAGAAAGAGAAGAGATAAAGAGAGAGAGAGAAAGAGCGAAGGAGAGAGAGAGAGAGAGAGAGAGAGAGAGAGAGAGAGAGAGAGAGAGAGAGAGAGAGAGAGAGAGAGAGAGAGAAACGGTTCCATCATTAAATTTTACCCCAGCATATTAATACTTCCACTAGAGAGGAGCTGGTGCCAAGAAGAGATTAGGAAGAAGTTCTGCTGCCAGCGCTGGGTTCTGGCCGGGCTTCGGTCCGACTGGTAACTGGGACAGATTGGGAAACGCAGCCACTAGGCACTAATTAGGAAACTTTCAAACTGTTTCAGTCTAAACCACTTGACACGCAACCTATTGAGCCTACTGTGAGACATACTGTAGATATTTAATTTCACTATGTGAAGACATACAGTATATAGGCATTTTAAATGTGATTTGGGAATACAACTCAATCATGAATATTTAATTATTATCATCAGACACCATTATCATCATCACAACAATCAACATCACCATCACCACAATCATCATCATCATCAACATCACCATCATCATCATCACCACCACCACCATCATCCCCATCACCACCACCACTATCATCACCACCACCACCATCATCATCATCACCATCACCACCATCATCACCACCACCATCACCACCACCATCATCCCCATCATCACCACCACTATCATCATCACCACCACCATCATCATCATCACCATCACCATCATCACCACTACCATCATCATCACCACCATCATCACCACCACTATCATCACCACCACTACCATCATCACCATCACCACTATCATCACCACCACCACCATTATCATCATCACCATCACCACCATCATCACCATCACCATCATCACCACCATCATCACCATCACCACCACCATCACCACCACCATCATCACCACCACCATCACCATCATCAATATCATCATCACCACCATCCCCACCACCACCATCATCATCACCACCACCACCACCACCACCATCATCAATATCATCACCACCGCCATGATTATCATCATCACCACCACCATCATCACACCATCACCATTATCATCATCACCACCACCATCACTACCACCACCATTATCATCACCACCACCATCATTATCATCACCATCATCATCATCACCACCACCATCATCATTACCATCACCATCATCACCACCACCACCATCATTATCATCACCACCGCCACCACCATCATCACCACCACCAACACCACCACAATCATCATCACCATAATCATCATTACCACCACCATCATCAACCTCACCTTTATCCAGTGACTCTCCCGGGGACGTCGTCTGACACCTTGTCCTTGTCTGAGCTCAGCAGCTCCTGAGGCCTCCTCATGCGTGTCTTTATCTCCTGGGTCTCCTCCATGTCCACCCAGCCCCCCAGGCTCACCCCCCCGATACCCTCCCTGTCCCCCACCCCCCCGTTGTGTCCTTGGTTCCTCAGGTCCGGGCCAGAGCCCTGCCTCAGCTTGCTGGTCAGCCAGTCCTGGACGTCCTGCTGGGCCCCCAGGCCAGCATTCTCCGGCAGCCTCCCGATGTCCTCCACCCTCGGCAGGGTCTTGACCTCCCGGGTGATGCTGAAGGTGTTCTCTGAACCGGCTGCTGGCGGTGCTGCTGCCTCTTGACCGTTCTGCCGTGTGGTACCACCGTTTATCTGGTGGAAGGTCTCCATCCACTCCAGGGTGCCGGTCTTCAGGGCTGAGCGGTTGTCCTTGAACCAGCGCACAATGTTAGTGCGACCCAGGCCCGTCTGGGCCTCCAGCTGAGTGTACTGCTCGGGGGAGGGCCACCGCGTCTGGGCAAATACCTCCTTGAGGAGCCCCAGTGATTGGCTGTCTACAGACACTGAACAGGAAGTGGGGGCGGTGGCAGTTGGGGCGATAATGGGTATGGGGGAGCTCCTAAGATGTCCGCCATGTTTGTGCACCCCGTTCAGGGGCCCATGCTGCTGCTGCTGGTGGTGGCGGTGCTGCTGCTGCTTCTCCAGGCCAGCGAGCCGACCAGACCCCATGGAGTTGAGCAGGGCCTGCTCCAGGTTGTCGCGCAGCGCCCGGCGATCCATGAACCAGCTGTCGATCTCGTCCCGGGAGAGCCGGCTCTGTGCCGCCAGGCCGTCTGCCTCGGCGGGGGTGGGAAAGCTGTTCTTCTGGAAGTTCTCCTCCAGGATCTTCAGCTGCTCCGACGTCTTACCCTTCATCCTTTCCAGCAGAGGGAACTGGGTCGGAACCGCTTTCTGGGGTTCGGGTTTGGGGCCGGGCACGCGGTCTGACTGGACGCCGCCATTGTTGATGTTGTTGTGAAGGGCATGATCGCGGGGCCCCCTCCCTTCTCCCCGGGTCACGCCGTTGGCGTCTCCCAGAGGGGTGAGAACTTTGTCCTCAGACAGACGTCCTCTGCTGAAGCCCTGGGAGGCCTTGAGGTCAGCCGCCTGCTGCTCGTTCGTCCTCCTGCCATCAGGCGAGAACTGGGACGGGACTTTGAGAGGTGCCCGGACTGACTGGATTATAGTCGGCCTCCTAGTCTGAGGAGCGAGGAGAGGAGGTGAGTTTGGTAGCTTCACATCAGGAGCCAACAGAGAGTGTGTGATGGGATGTTTCTCTTTGGAAGCGATGGAAGCCGGGGACATGGTGTAGTTCTTGAAGGGAGGGGCGATGATGGGAGCTGGGAAAGGCCTCTTCATGTCTAGGAACACTGGGGAGGGGGGCAGCTGGTGTTTGTTCTTGGGGCTTATGAGGGGACACATTATGGGATGTTGTCGGCCTTTAGACGGCACCAGAGACGGTGACGACAACATCAAGGGCGACCTCTTCATCTCTGCGCCGATGAAAGGAAGTGCGACGGATCTCTTGCTCTCAAGGGGCACAGGGGGCGGAGCCATAGGCAACCTCTCTTTGGAAGGTGGGGCAGGGGGCGGGGCCATGAGTAGCTTCTCTCTTGGGTCCTCGGTGAGGCGCTTCGCCTCCGGGACCGGCGCGGGACAGGTCAAAGGTCGTTTGAGAGCTTGGACATGATTGGTCACTGACGACACTGAGACGGCAGGACGGGGTAAGGTGGGCCAGCTGGCCAGGCTTGCCAGGGCCTGGCTGGACTGTAAGGTGGTGGTCTTGACCAGGGGCTGGATGGCTTTGGAAGGCTGGGGGAGGAGGCCCGAGTGCTGGACGGTGAAGGTCTGGTGGACCGGAGGAATAGAGCCGTTGAACATCTTCTTCCTGGCCTCCTCCACCTCCTCAGGGGACCAGGTGATGCCCTGTTTCAGCCTCTGCGTGGTGAACCACACCTTGATCTGGTCCTCGGGGTGCTTGGAGGCGGCCGTCAGCCAGGACAGCTCCGCGTGGGTTGGGTAGGGAAACTTGTTGAAGGAGGTGATCAGGGTGGGGTTGCTGTCCAGGGACGGGTTGTATTTGGTGGAGTTCAGGGGAACGGCAATTTTTGGCACGGAGCTGAAGTTGGGCGGGCGCTGTAGCAGCGGTGTGACGTGGGCCAGGCCCTGGACGAGGGCGGGCTCGGGGATGATGACCGTGCCATTGATGTTCACTGCCGTGATCTGCTCTTTGGGGACGAGGTTCTCCAGCTGCTCGCTGCCAGGGTACAGGAAGGGCTGAAGATCGTCGACCGCGGAATGTCCACCAGCCGGCGGCGGTGGCGCCGTGGCCGGTTGGCTTGTTGGAAAACCGGCACCAAAAACCACCACCCCGTTCCCGTTTTCGCCCAGTTCGTTGGCGGTGACGACGTCTACACAGTTGTCCTGGCCTTGGATGGTCTGCTCCAGGACAGTCTGGCTGCTGACCTTCACCCTCCGGAACTTGAAGTCGGTCTCCCCGGGGTGCCGCCTCTCATTGTGCTCTGTCAGCAGGTCGAACTTCTTGGTGCTGAAGTTGCAGACGGCACACAGGTACAGCGGGTTGAGGATGACGTTGGGGTGGCTGGCGTCCACGTGCTCTTTGAAGTGGGCCAGGTTCTGGGTGGAGAAAGGACAGTATTTGCACTTGTAGCCTCCGGGCTGCCTCCTCTGGGCTGTGCCCTCGGCCATCTCCCTGACCTCACTCCCCAGGTCTTCGATATCGCCTGGTTCCAACGTCTGCTCCTGATTGGGCAGCACGGCCCCATCTGGGGACTGCTCGTGACTGGCTGGAGATTCTGGCAACTGGTCTTCGACTGTGCTGTGATTGGTCAGGTCCATGTCCTCCGGGTCGTCCTGCTCCAATGAGGGGCTAGGGCGGATCATGCAGGGGGTGGAGGACTTCCTGCGGCTGGACATCCTGCTGCTGGTGCTTCTGCTGGTGGTGGAGCGGCTATCAGCCCGACTGACGTGGGACCTGAGGACCAGAACTACATCATCACACTAGCAACTCACCGTGTGGTGCAGTCTTCAAACGAAGACCTAAACAATGAAACAGACCAACCTGACCATAGTTCAATAGTCAACAATTTAACATAGTGATCTCAAATCACCTTGTTGGGTTCTAGGGGTCTGTGTGTGTGGTGGGTGGTTCTGCCCGGGCTTCTGGTCTCTCTGGCGGCGTCTTCTCCTGGCTCCGCGGTGCGGCGGTCTCCTCCGGGCGCTCCCGGCAACGTCTCCTGCCGAGGCTGGCCAGCAACGTCAGCTCCCGTGGGTGCCTTCATGGGAGTTCATCACACACCACGCTCACCTGGAGAAAACAGCACGAAGAAAACATCTTTAATTAGTAGTAAGGCTTTTCTAATCTATTCCTATATATTACTCTAAAGGAATCAATATAACTCAACTTTAGATGTAATATTGCATATTGCAGCTTTAAAGCATCTTTAAGCCTCAGTTATACAGTACACGTACAGCTTCGGAAATCACAGACATATAGGGGTTTTGTTTTACATCACACAGACCCTAGTGAACCCTCACATACTCACAGACGCGGAAAGTATACAGGATTTTCCTGCATAGAGGATTTTTTTGGCGCCCCCCAAAGAGATTTTAGCCAGAGCCAAAGGAAAATCACCAGTGCCAAAATGCAAAAAATTGAGAATAAAAATAGCAATTCAAATCCTCTCCAAATGTGTGATAGCTTGTTTCAAGTGCAGACCATCCCTCTTTCTTGCATTGTCCATGGTTTGGACCACTAGTAATCAGATCATTAATAGACAGTTATCAATATCTTTTCATATCCATTTTGTGACATGTCGGGAGACTTCCTGCGATTGTGAAAAGTGAGCTCAGTCAGAACGACAGGCCTATATATGATACTCGGCATAAAACAGAGGTTTCCCCAAAAAATTGCACATCACCCCCTAAAGACCCATTCTGAGGCAGGAAAAACCCTGGTATAACCCCAGCTTTATTTCATATGCCGTTAACACATGCTGTAGGTGTCTGAAGGTAACAAGACATTTCAGTGTCTGGTCCTTAAAAATACCAAAGGACAGTTTGAGGCGACAACCTAAAGTATAGGCTGACACATTATACACATTATATAGGCTGACACATACTATCCTCACGTAGGGACGGAGAGAGAGCGAGAGAGAGAGAGAGAGGGGAGTGGAGAGGGAGACAGAGAGAGGAGTGGAGAGGGAGGAAGAGAGAGAGGGAGGGTGGGAGGGAAGGAGAGGAAGAGAGAGAAGGGGGAGGCAGAGAGGTTAGTGAGTGCACTGAGACAGACACTACGACAGACACAGTCCAAGTCTGCAGTGTTACATCCACATGGATCAGAGCGAGCACATAGCAGAAGATGCATAAACTAGGCCATGGCCTGACTAAGGGAACCAGACAGTCCAAGTGATGGGGGGGAGGGAGGGAGAGAGGGAGAGAGACTAATTCAATCTGCATTAGTGAAGACACTGCGTCAGGGAGAGTAGCATATAGCAGTAGCCAGCATACAGGTCTCAATCTAGACTATATTATGTAAGCAGACTCAGTGAACTTAGATGACTCTAAAGCAGAAGAATTGCTTGCGGCCACGCTAACTTCAAACACCACTGTGACTGAGACACCAGGCGGAGGACAGGGCAACATGACACATCCACGTTAAAAGCGGTGTTGGAAAATAAGCATGTTAAATATTTATCAGCGTCATGAGACTTGTGAGCGTGAGTCTCTCACAGAAGCCTTCTTTGATCATTCTTTACATCGGAGCCATCTCTCCTCCAATCAGAGCGCAGCTGGTGGCGGCCGCACGCCTCCTGTGAGCCTGAGGTGGCGGAGCCTGAGGGGGGGCGTGACACCGCTCTACAACCACATGACTCCGACCACAAGGGTGCCTTCCTGCCTGATCTACTGGAAGAAGTTAGGGGTTTGATCCCCCTGGGGTAGACATACCCTAGCGCCTCGGGTAAGTGCAAGGCCCAACTCGTGACACAGGAGAACATCACACGTTTTTGTTTTAAAGGCATAATTGACATTTCTGGGCTAATACTGTATCTGTAATGAAAGGAACATAGTCACTATTAAACAGCCCCAGAGGCTCATCCTTGCTGCAGAGATGTTCAGCGACTGTCGACACACAACAGGAGTCTGGTTCAGACAACAACACAACACAGCACCTAGACAACACAGCACCTAGACAACACAGCACCTACACAACACCTAGACAACACAGCACCTAGACAACACAACACCTAGACAACACAGCACCTAGACAACACAACACCTACACAACACAGCACCTACACAACACCTAGACAACACAGCACCTAGACAACACAACACCTAGACAACACAGCACCTAGACAACACAGCACCTAGACAACACAGCACCTACACAACACAGCACCTACACAACACCTAGACAACACAGCACCTAGACAACACAACACCTACACACCACAGCACCTAGACAACACAGCACCTACACAACACCTACACAACAGAGCACCTAGACAACACAACACCTACACAACACAGCACCTATAGACATCAGTGTGTGGACTCGAGTCAGACTCGAGTCATGAATTTGATGACTTTAGACTTGACTTGACAAGATGTTAAAAGACTTGTAACTCGACTTGGACTTTAACACAAATGACTCATGACTTCCCTTGGACTTGGGCCTTTTGACTTCAAATTACTTGATATTTTCCCACAAACCCAAATAAAAAGTATGCTATTTAGAAGCGGGAGGAGAATTGTTGAGAAGTATCCAGCTTTTCGAAACCGAGACAAGCTGAGGACGAGTTTATTCCAATTTATTGCTCAAATCATGCAATTTTCTGATTTTTGTAATGTTTATCGTAAACAGTAGACATGACTACATGTGCTTAGCGGCTATAACTATAACCTGGATCATCTCTTTAAATGGACTCTTAAAGACTTGAAAGTTTAGGACTTGACTTCCCAGTGTTGACTTGTGACTTGACTCGGGACTTGCCTGTCTTGATTTGGCACTTCACTTGGGACTTGAGGACAACGACTTGAGATTTACTTCGGACTTGCAAATCAATTACTTTTTTTTTTTGTTTAAGTTTTTTTATTGGAAAACATGACATGACATAAAACTGCAATAGCCATCACAGAAGCATGTAATCCATTTTTCCAGTTTTTTTTCCTGAACAAAGGAAATGACAAGGAAAGAGGACAATAAAAATCCAATAAAATAAAATAAATAATAACCCACCCACTAACAAACAAGAGTCATCCAAAAAGAAAAAGTACAATGGGACACAGGTATATGATGCTTATCACACACATTTAAATTGTACAATGATAGATTAAACAAACAAGCTTATCAGTTACAGTCCAGGGAGGTGAGTGAGCTGAGAAAAGTAATTAGAGGATTCCATCTTCTTTTTTTTTTTTCTTTTTTTTTAAATTGTCAGTCGAGCCTCATAATGTATATTTCACTTTTTCCAAGTGAAGAAAAGACATCAAATCTCTTAGCCAAGAAGAAGCAGAGGGAGGAGTTGGGTTCTTCCACAGAAGCAATATGCGTCTACGGGCTACAAATCAATGACTTTGTCCCACCTCTGCTAGACACACAGCACCTAGACAACACAGCACCTAGACAACACCTAGACAACACAGCACCTAGACAACACAACACCTACACAACACCTAGACAACACAGCACCTACACAACACCTACACACCACAGCACCTAGAAAACACAGCACCTACAGTACACAACACAGCACCTACAGTACACAACACAGCACCTACAGTACACAACACAGCACCTAGACAACACAGCTCCTAGACAACACAGCACCTAGACAACACAGCTCCTAGACAACACAGCACCTACACAACAAAGCACCTAGACAACACAGCACCTTCACAACACAGCACCTACACAACAAAGCACCTAGACAACACAGCCCCTACACAACACAAAACCTAGACAACACAAAACCTAGACAACACAGCACCTTCACAACACAGCACCTACACAACAAAGCACCTAGACAACACAGCTCCTAGACAACACAGCACCTAGACAACACAGCCCCTACACAACAGAGCACCTAGACAACACAGCACCTAGACAACACAACACCTACACAACACAGCACCTACACAATACAGCACCTACACAACACTTAGACAACACAGCACCTAGACAACACAGCACCTACACAACACAGAACCTTTACAACACCTAGACAACACAGCACCTAGACAACACAGCACCTACACAACACAGCACATAGACAACACAGCACCTACACAACACAGCACATAGACAACACAGCACCTAGACAACACAGCACCTAGACAACACAGCACCTAAACACAGCACCTACACAACACAGTGCGTCTAGAGAACACAGCACCTACACAACACTAAACACTATGTCTAGAGAACAGCGCGTCTAGAGAACACAGCGCGTCTAGAGTACACAGCGCGTCTAGAGAACGCAGCGCGTCTAGAGAACACAGCGCATCTAGAGAATACAGCGCATCTAGAGAATACAGCGCGCCCGGTCCACGCGCTGTCATCTCACCAGACTTCCTCCTTTATTCAGTGGGTACAGTGTGAGCACAGTAATAGTTACAAACATACAGTTCATGTCTGGAGGACCGTTTTCTGCGGGAGGCATTTCCACCAGCCTGTATCTGATCGGCAGCCTTCCCTAGAAAGTCACAATAGGTGTGCGTCTCACAATGGTCTGGACGACCACCAGAGCTGAACCGCCATTCTCCATCTCAGCTCTCATCAAGGACACACTGAATCTTTGTCTGCCTCCACCCCCCAAAAGAAGCGTTAATTGCCAAGCCCCTCAGTGACCATGAAATGAATAATGAAACAGACTGGATTAAAAAATAATTCCAATACCATTTTTTTTTTATATCACAGACTTCCATGTCCTTCCTATCTCCCTCCCTGCATCCATCCATCCTAAATTAACGAGATTCTGTGGACCCTTATTAAAAAACCAAGAAGACTTTTTTTTTCTTTTTTCGGAAGACTGCCGCGCTTCACTTCAATGCTATCACTATGGCAACAGGCAAGACATCGCACGTTGCCCTTCTGCAGCCCCACAGCTGCATATTAACGACGTCCCCTCACAGGTGCTAATTAGGAGAGGAGGCCGGCCTTGCTAGAGCGGAGCGGAGCTGGGGCCAGAGGGCTGGTGGAGGGGAGGAGGGGGAGGGGGGAGGGATGAGAGGGAGGAAGGGAGGACTGACCACAGTTAGGTGGAGCTGAGCTGAGCCGGGCCCCGACGGAGTGGAGGAGGAGAGAGGGATGAGGGGAAGAGAGAGAAAGGAGTGGAAGAGGGATGTGTGTGAGAGAGGGATGAGGGGAAGAGAGAGACAGAGGAGTGGAGGAGGAGAGAGGGATAACAGGGAGAGAGGGAGAGAGAGAGGAGTGGAGGAGGAGAGAGGGATGAAGGGAAGACAGAGAGAGGAGTGGTGGAGGAGAGAGGGATGACAGGAAGAGAGGGAGAGAGAGAGGAGTGGAGGAGGAGAGAGGGATGACAGGAAGAGAGACAGAGGAGTGGAGGAGGAGAGAGGGATGACAGGAAGAGAGGTAGAGAGAGAGAGGAGGAGGCAGCTGACCGGGGGTCCTGTTGGGACGATCTGTAACGGATGAGTCCGTGGCGGTTCTGGGGAGGTCTTTACTACTGCCCCGCAGCGGGGGAGAGGGAGGAGGGGATTAGAGGAGGATGACAAGATGAGAGAGGAAAAAGAGACAGAGAGAGAGAGTCGGGGGGGGGGGGGGGTGACAGGAGACAGAGAGAGAGAGTCGGGGGGGGGGAGGTGACAGGAGACAGACAGAGTCGGGAGGGGGGGAGGGGATGACAGGAGACAGAGGAGAGAGAGGCAACAATCTTGGCTTGATAAAACATGCATGATGAGTGTCTGTCTCTGTCCTAGACTAACTCTCCAGCCTCGTCATCCACGGGTCTCTCTCCTTCTCTCCTCTCCTCCACTCTTTCCTGGCTCTGGTCTAGACTAACTCTCCCAGCTCCAGCCTCGTCTCCTTCTCTCCTCCACTCTTTCCTGTCTCTGGTCTAGTCGTCAGCCGCAGCACGCTAAGGGCAACCTCTCCTCTCCTCCTCCCCCTGAGCTAGCGAGCTCGAACATGACGAGACACGACGGACTCTGGACCAGAGTGGGACCGAGCCAGCAGCCGGGTCTGAGACTGACTGCAGCTCCAGCGCTGTCTGGAAAATAAGCAGCAACGCACTCGACTCACAGCAGTCTTCCGACTCACAGCAGTCTTCAGACGCCCAGCGTGCTCCATCCTGAATGTACTGCAGTAGATCATATGAACAAAGAGAATAGGCGGCACTCCCAAGTTCATTAGTTAATTTATTTGCCGCAGGGACGGTTCGGGCCGTGCCCCTCCACAGCGTGTTTAATGGCCAGCGGCGTCCACACACCCTGACTCACCGCCCAGGCGCCAGGTGACGTCTGATTGGTGGAGGAGGAGAGCAGCAGCTGAGACGCCTTCTGCAGCAGCAACACCTGGTCAGAGTCGGGTCACACCTCTTGAGTGGTCAGACGCACGGAAGGTCCGCCGGCCAACTAGGCTGCTCCCTGGGACAGTAGTGTTCCAGAGCAGTGACTGTGTGTGTGTGGGTGTGTGTGTGGTATGTGTGAGTGTGTGTGTATGTGTGTGGTTGTGTGTGTGTGCGGTTGTGTGTCTGTGTGTGTGCGTGTGTGGGTGCGTTAGGACAGGCCTGTGTGTGTGTGTGTGTGTGTGTGTGTGTGTGTGTGTGTGTGTGGAGAGCAGGCATCATGAATCATGGTGGATGATCAATGTCCTGTAAAACGGGAGGAGACGGCCTCAAACCCTGGGGGCCCGTACTGACTCATACAGGCCTGTCCTGACACACACACACACACACACACACACACACACACACACACACACACACACACACACACAAACACACACACAGGCCTGTCCTAACACACACACACACACACACACACAGACACACACACACAGGCCTGTCCTAACACACACACACACACACACACAGGCCTGTCCTAACACACACACACACACACACACACACACAGGCCTGTCCTAACACACACACACACACACACACACACACACACATACAGGCCTGTCCTAACATACACACACACACACACACACACACACATACAGGCCTATCCTAACACACACACACACACACACACACACACACACACACACACACACACACACACACACACATACATACATACAGGCCTTTCCTAACACACACACACACACACACACACAAAGGCCTGTCCTAACACATACACACACACACACACGGGCCTGTCCTAACACACACACACACACACACACACACACACACACACACACACACACACACAGGCCTGTCCTAACACAGCAGAACCCCCCCACACAGGCCTGTCCTAACACAGCAGAAACCACACACACACACACACACTCACACACACAGTCCCGCATCTGTGTAGCTTAGTCACAGAACCTACATGCATCGTCCTAACTTTAATAGCCCCTCTACCACAACACTGAGAGACAACCTTTAATAGCCCCTCTACCATAACACTGAGAGACAGAGACTACCTTTAATAGCCCCTCTACCACAACACTGAGAGAGAGAGACTACCTTTAATAGCCCATCTACCACAACACTGAGAGAGACTGCCTTTAATAGCCCATCTACCACAACACTGAGAGACAGAGACTACCTTTAATAGCCCCTCTACCACAACACTGAGAGAGACAGAGAGACTACCTTTAATAGCCCATCTACCACAACACTATGAGAGACTACCTTTAATAGCCCCTCTACCACAACACTGAGAGAGACAGAGAGAGACTACCTTTAATAGCCCCTCTACCACAACACTGAGAGAGAGAGACTACCTTTAATAGCCCCTCTACCACAACACTGAGAGAGACAGAGAGAGACTACCTTTAATAGCCCCTCTACCACAACACTGAGAGAGACAGAGAGACTACCTTTAATAGCCCCTCTACCACAACACTGAGAGAGACTACCTTTAATAGCCCATCTACCACAACACTATGAGAGACTACCTTTAATAGCCCCTCTACCACAACACTGAGAGAGACAGAGAGACCACCTTTAGAATTAATTTAAATCTCATAAGGCCTTTAATACCTTATCAGTTCAGTTCTACATGGAGACAGCAGACGTGATCATTAGTACCCCCCCCACAGCCCAAGGCTCTGTTGTAAGTACCCCCTTGCCCCCCCACAGCCCAAGGTTCTGTTGTAAGTACCCACCCCCCCCCCACAGCCCAAGGCTCTTTTGTAAGTACCCCCTTGCCCCCCCCCCACAGCCCAAGGCTCTGTTGTAAGTACCACCCCCACCCCCTCCCCCCCTACCAAACCCAGGGTTCTGTTGGAAGCACCCCCCCTGCCGCCCCCAACCCCAGGCTCTGTGGTAAGTCAGGGTAATTGCAGTGTTGTGTGCGAGGCGTTGCCTTAAAGGCAGAGCTCCTCCTGGACTGACATAGGAACACAGGAAGCTGTTGACTTTGGCTGCTCCGGGGCGTCAGGACGCAGAGTGTTGGGCTGGGAGGCAGGAAGGACGTCTCTCTCTCTCCTCTCTCTCTCTGACGCATTTACAACCCGGGCTCTGTAGGTTCAGGCCTACAGCAGGCTGTTGCTATGTGGATTCAGGCCTACAGCAGGCTGTTGCTATGTGGATTCAGGCCTAGGCTAAACTCTTAATGGGTAGTTTTGATACACGTAACTAGGGCTGCACCTAACAACTATTTTTCTAACGATTAATCTAGCGATTATTTTTCGATTAGTCGATTAATCTAATGACTAATTTAATGATTATTTTAACAATGATTTTTATTGCTCAATTAATATAACACTTAATTTACCCCTAATAAATATAAAAAATGTCTCATCAATATTTCAATATTTGATTCAATCATCTTTTAACCAGGCCAGGTCCAGCCTGGCGTATGTGCTTGGCTGTATTGATTTGATTTATTAGATTCAGGGACATTGTACATTAATCAACAATTTTACAATTGTAAATTTGCCAGGATTAGCGAACTAATTTTCATCTGTTGTCCCTGGCCTGATGTTAAAGCAACCTAAGAAGGATCAAGGCATTAAAACAATAGTGACAATTAAAAACATACAGTAAAGTATAAACACAACAAGGCAAAACAAGCAAAGCAAGAAAGCAAGAAACATATACATATATAGCACATTTAAACACATAAAACAGAGGTATCCAAATTTGAGACAACATTTACAGACATTAGACTTAGGACAGAGCTCATAGACAACAGTAGCACAACTAATATGTAAACACAGGACAACATTGACACAATAAAACATGTATAAAATAAAATTAAAAATACGGTAAAAGCATGCAGAGAGACAGATCAACAAAGACTAAGACAGACAGATGCAGACAGACAAGGTAGGCATGACAAAGCTAGGCACAAGTACACACCTGGTTACTCAAGAGCCAGGTTTTGAGGTTGTGAGTGAATGAGCGATGTGTCCCTTCAGTGCTCCTAATATATTCAAACCAAGAACACAATCGAGGTTGCAAACACATCTGCAGCTTCACTTCAATATGGCAGTTGTCCATAAAGGTAACAACATTTTTTCAATGTCACTATCTTGCTTACACATTTTAGAAATCATTTACAATTAGGTTGTGATCTGTAGTTATCTTTCTCTCAAGCCTAAAGCTAATCACATGAAGTAGCAATGTAAGTAAGGAAGTGATTGCTTGTTCAATATTTTTTTTTTCAGATTTCACAATACACCGGTGTGGTCTCCAATGTAAGAGTACAGTACACTACCATTGTGTGTACTGTGCTAAAATGATAGTGAGACAACGCAACTTTGTGAACCACCTGGAAAGATGTGCCCAGAGTCTTTCAACTTGCCAGATCTATCAGAGAGTGCTGAGATGTCCTCCAACTTGCCCGATATTTTATTTAAGAGTTTTCAATGACCTGCTTAGAACAACCGACTCTGGTGATTCAGCAATTCTTATGCTCTTAGATCTCACGGCCGCATTTGACACGATTAACCACACAATCCTTATTTCTGGTTTAGAGCTCTGTGTAAGCATCAAGGGTACTGCATTAGAGTGGTTCAGGTCATATCTGTCTCAGAGATCTTTCTCTGTTAGACTTGGTGATGCTGTGTCTTCTTCTGCCCCCCTATCCTGTGGAGTTCCCCAAGGTTCTATTTTGGAACCCATTTTATTTTATTTATATCTCCTCCCTCTTGGTTATATTTTAAGAAAGCATAGCATCTCCTACCACCTGTATGATGACTCTCAAATCTATCTGCCCCTTAAAATAAATAATGGCTCACTGTTGCTCTTGTTGGAGTGTCTTAAGGACATTAAGGCATGGATGGCCTTACATTTTTTAAATGTCAATGAAAGTAAAACAGAGGTCATTTTATTTGGACCAAGTGGTGATGTTGCCCCCTCTATGGACCTGGGACCCCTGCAGCATTATGTAAAGCCCTTGGTCACAAATCTTGGTGTCAAAATAGACAATGCTTTTAAACTCGACAAACAGATAAATTCGGTGGTCAAGTCCTGTTTTTATCACTTGAGGCTGTTATCCAAACTCAAACCTATTCCATCTTTTAAGGATTTTGAGTGTGTAGTTAATGGTTTTATTTAAACCTGATTGGACTATTGTAACGCCCTCTATGCCGGCGTAAACCAAGCCCTCCTTGCACGTTTACAGCTAGTCCAAAACTCTGCAGCGCGTCTGTTAACAGGAATGCGCAAAGATGAGCACATTACACCTATCCTGGCCTCCCTCCATTGGCCTCCGGTACATTTTAGAATTAATTTCAAGATTTTGCTTTCTGTTTTCAAATCATTAAATGGATGGGCTTCTCAGTACATCGCAGCCCTCCTTCAGGTGCACACCCCTTCCAGGGCTCTGAGGTCTACTGATCAGCTGAGGCTTGTTGTCCCCAAAACGCTAAAAACCAGAGGGGAACGCGCTTTCTCAGTAGTAGCCCCTAAACTATGGTACGACCTGCCTCCCCATGTGAAAATGGCCCCCACCCTTGAAATGTTCGTGTCGCCAGAAGTTCCACCTCTTTTCTTTGGCTTTTGATTCAGTGTGAGCCGTGCTCTACTTGTCTATGTGCTTTATTGTCAATTTTTTGTTGTGCATGTCTACAGCATGTGAGTCATGTCTTTGTGCTTGTATTGTCTCGACCTCGTGTTTTGTCTTGAGTCACTGTGTATTTTCTTTTAACAGTTTTGTGTTTTAGTGTTTTATAATTTTTTAGAGTGTCTGAGAGTGTTCTGTGTGTGCCGCACTTTGGCAACCTTGTGTTTTTTAAATGTGCTATACAAATATAATAAAGATTGGATCTATCAGAGTGCTGAGATGTTCCCCAACTTGCCCGATGTATCAGAGAGTGCTGAGATGTCCTCAAACTTGCCCAAAGTATCAGAGAGTGCCCAGAAGTCCTCTAACTTGCCCAATGTGCCAGTCTTGAGTGACATGACCTCCACCGTACATTACATGTATGTGCAAAGCTCTCCTGAAGCTCATGTAACAACCTTGAGTGAAACTATGTCCTCTGTGCATCCACAGCTACAGAGATCTGGAGTTAAAAAGACAAATTGCCCGCATGGTCACATTACCATTAAAAAAAAAAAAATCTCAGAAAACATCTGGAGAGGCAACACACAAAATCATACATGGGAAAGTGACATGTCGGAGGTGACAGGTGGACCACAACTTATGCCATGTGTCCAGGCAGACCTCATCTGGCTCATCCCCAGAGCTGGATGTGTCCTGGTCCTCGCCAAAGAACAATTCCTTACTGATGATGGTTATGATGTTCTGTTTCACAAATGAAAGCATTCTAAATGTTTGAAATTGTGAAAATTGTTTTTTTTCCCACAGATGCAATCAAAAGGTCTAGCCTATAGCATACCCAAGTTGGTCTACCAGTAGGCCCTAAGACCATATTACCAGCATAGACCAACACATACACAAGCTGGTCTCCCAGCACCATAACATTACCAGCTTCCTGAACATCAGTTCCCACCATAGACCTTTCATACTGGCATGCGTACTACACGTGCACAAGAAAAGATTTGGGGTGGCTGCTTTCTCATTTCATTGAATGATCATAATCAAAACAATAACACCGCATATTATCTATGGACAAGTAGTCAACATAGTGACCATACATTACATTGAAAAGCTCTGTCAGTGTGTACTGTGTACATTGAATCTGATGTACAGTCTATGTAGTACAACATGGAATGTGGTAGGCTATGTCTAACAGTTCTAATTAAGCTATCATGACATGTCATGTTAGCGAACGATTGCTAACAGTTTCAAAAAGTAGCTAGTTCAAAGTAAATGCTACCCTGTTGAAAAATAACTAACTAAATTAATTAATTAATTAATAATAATAATAGCAGCAGCTTCCGGCACTAGAGTGGCTTCCGGCACGAGAGTGGTGCAGCCTCCTAGCCTGGTATGACCATACCGATTAGCGATTATGTGGGCGGGGGTACTTGCCTTGACAGACAAACACCTTCAGCCAATCAGCTTTCAGCAAACTTCAGCCAAATCCAGTCGCAAAAACGTCTTTTCCACCGAGAAACTCCACTAGTGCATACTCTTGTTCTTGTTTAAGTGTTGTGATTAAGTCTATTTCTACAATAACTGCACTTATAGCTGCATTTATTCTTCTAACGTTAACGTTACCACTCATTGCTTCGGGAGCCGCCATGTTTGTTTAGCGAGCGGCAGGGACACGAACCAATCAGGGGCTGCTTTCCACTGTGGGGCGGGACAGCAGTTAAAATGCAGTCCCTGATTGGCCCGGTATGGTCTGGATTTTGGCATAATCGCTCTGGAGTAGGCGAAGGCCAGACCGTTCTGCGTTAGTGAAACAGAATGTGAGCTCGCGAGAACGGATGGTCGTACCAGGCTAGCAGCCTCCCCCTATAGCCGTCACTTGCAAAAGACTGCAACGAGCAGCCAAACCTTTGAGTGTTTCCATTCTCTCCGCTCAGATCAGCTGGTCTCTGCGCGCGTGAGCGGGTGTTGCGCAACACCAAATTAGATCGGAGGAGAGACGAGAGACGTCTCTTCTGATAATTTATAGTGAAAGTGCTTCCTAGACGAATATCTCATTGCCAGTTAGAAACGGGTCTGGAAAGATAAAAGGTGCAAGATAACGTTTATATGGCGTAAATAAATAGAAAATCAGTTTCCAGTACTGTTACCGGGCGCATCTTACTTCCTGGAAACGCGTCAATGCACGTTTTGCAAGTCGTATTTACGTAGTCGATGATGTTGACCACGTCGCCCCAGCCCTACACGTGACCACACACACACACACACACACACACACACACACACACACACACACACACACACACACACACACACACACACACATACATGCACAGTGCGCATACTAGGGATGCCACGGTTCTTGGTATAACACTGGACCAACCAGAGCTCAGAGTCAGCACCAGGCCTCTGCTGGGCTATAGCTGAGAAGAAGTTTGACAATTGAAGCTTTTATCTGACCCCGGGGGCTTTTGCAACACGAGTTATAAGACAACAAAGACTTGTATAATATATAACACAAAATATTCACTAGAGCAGCATCACCTTCATCAACATGTCATAAGCGCTTCTAGTGCTGGAGAGGGCAACTAAAGAGGGGGGAGGAGGGGGAGGTTGGTGAGGAGGGAGGGGGGAGGTTTTGGGGGAGGTTGGTGAGGAGGGAGGGGGGAGGTTTTGGGGGAGGTTGGTGAGGAGGCACGCGCTCCTCAGATGGCCATGGGACTGCTGTGTTGCTATGGAAACCACCGAATGGGCAGATAAGAGTGATTAAATCTGTAAGACCTTCAGACGGCGACACTAGAATCCTCCTACCTGCTCTCTGTTCAGAATTTGGTCTGTACACACACACCTACACACACACACTCATACTAACAAATTCACCTAAACACATTCTCCTACCTACAGTACAGACACATACCTACACACACACAAACTCACCTAGACACACTCACCTACCTACACAGACACACACACACCAACCAACACACGCACACACACATACACACACACACTTTCACCTATACACACACCTACAGTACACAGACAGCAACCTACACACACACACCTACACGCACACTCACCTACCTACACAGACACACACACCTACCTACACACACACACACACACACACACACACACACCTATAAACACACACACACACACACTTACACATGGACACACATTACATTAGTCATTTAGCAGACGCTTTTATCCAAAGTGACTTATGATAATTGCATTTAATGTAGATAGTCAGTGTACTACTACTCACCAGAACTCACAAGTGCATCTCCTCCTAAAACAAGCGACTAAGAGCATAATCTAGTGTTGAAGGCACTAGATTATCGTGGTAGTACTTCTTGAAGAGGTGAGTTTTGAGCCTCTGCTGTCTTGACGTCCTAGTGAGTGACGTCAGTGGGCAGTTTGTTCCACCACTGCGGGGCCAGGACAGAGAAGAGCCGTGACTGTGGGGCCAGGACAGAGAAGAGCCCTGACCGTGGGGCCAGGACAGAGAAGAGCCGTGACCGTAGGGCCAGGACAGAGAAAGAGCCGTGACGGTGGGGCCAGGACAGAGAAGAGCCGTGACCGTGTTGATCCACCAGGACAGAGAAGAGCCGTGACCGTGACGATCGACCACAATCAGTCGCCCCGAGGTAACAGAGCGTAGTGGTCGGGTGGGGGGGTGTAGGGTTTGACCATGGCCTGGAGGTAGGAGGGAGATGTTCCTTTCATTGCCCTGTAGGCTAGTACCAGAGTTTTAAACGGGATGTGAGCTGCTACACACACACACCTGTACCTATACACACACACACATACACGTACATCCATACTGCAGTGACTAATCCAGCCCTGTTTGATGTGAGGGAGCAGAGCGTGTTTCATCCTCCTGGTGTTTAACCAACGCCCCTCTCCCAGCTCCTGAGACTACAATACATCTAAACTTGAACTAAACACACAGAGACTAACACACATATGGACGCCCGCACAAACACATTACATACACACACACACACACACACACACACACACACACACACACACACACACATACACATACAGTACACACACTGTGGCAACCCTGGTGAGTCCAGGGTTCCGGCGTGGCCACTTGGAGAGGCCAGGCGGCCACCACAGCACCTTGGTGGCGGACAGCGACCCTGGCCACAGCCACTTCAGCACCGTGGACAGCGAGGCCTGGTTGTGAGTGGCATCTACAGGAGACTCATCGTCTCCAAGGCAACGACCAGAACCAGCTGTCCCCACTTGCCTCATCAGCCGCCCTGCAGTAGGAGCAGCAGCTGGGGCAAATCACCCCATCAGGGCCAAACACCCTCAAAAGGACACTCTAGACCTCATTCAGGGAGCGTAGGGCCGACGTGAGTAGGCTGATTAGACAGAGTGCTGGCTCCAAACTTTTTTGATGGTTTTGATTATACTAACAGCAGTGTTTTTTTTGCACTACCACTCCTGGGTGATCCGCGGGCTCCAGTCCACAGCCAAGTCACCTAGCAAGTGCGGCTGACCTGCCAGTGGCTGATGACTGGGGAGGGCCTACCGCCCTGGACCACATCGTCATGGACCGCTGCATCCAGGCCCTTCCCCCGGCAGCAAAGAGGCTGGCGGCGCAGAACCACCCAGACTCCCTCGACGACCTCATCCACATGCTGGAAAACCACTAGGTGACAAAGCAGATGATGGCCGCCGCCAGCTTCGCACGACGGGTGGGTCACCCAGCACCGCCAAACCCCAACTGGCCTGAGCCCTGTCCCCTACCCAGCTGAACTAGCGCCGGAACCCTGACCCACCAGACCACTGAAGATACTTCACATGCGGGGAGCCAGGACATCTTGCCGGGCAGTGTCCCACCCAAGATGTCCACATGCGCTCGGCCAGCGGAGGAGAGGAATGTGCCCCAGGCTGGTGCCTCCTCGCTGCCTGCGGGGCCCATTAAGCCCCAACTGCCCCACGCCTGGCCGTACAGATCGCACACATCAACACCTACGCTGCGTCGGCCAACGGATGTCCAGGGCCCGACATAGAGGTGACCTGTGTCCATAGGGAAGTCTGGACTTACACCACGTCCCACATCGAAGTGCGCACTCCTCAAGGCACCTTCCAAACATGGGAGGGGCTGGTGCCCCAGCTCCCGGTGCTGCTGCTCATCGGCTGGGACTGCCCCATTTTCGCCCGGTTGAAGAGAGGTGAGGAGCAGGCCAGGGGCTGTCAGAGACCTCCCCGCCCATGCCAGAGGGGTGTGGGACAAGGAAGAGTGAAACTGGTCTACGTCTCTCCCGGGGCCTGTTGGATGTGGCCAAGGAGACCTGGAAGAGCCAGCCATTGCCCCATCGCACTGTTGTCGAGCACGTGGAGACCATACAACAACGGATGTGGCAAGTGTGGCCCCTGGTGCGTGAGCACATGTAGCTGGCCCAGCAAGCCCAGGCCCAGACCTACAACCACGGTGCCCAACTGCGCACCTTCCAAGTAGGAGAGAAGGTCCTGGTCCTGGTACCCATGGTGGAGTGCAAATTCCTGGCACGCTGGCAAGAACCGTATGTAAGTGGTCGCCCCGGCTGGGGGAGGTGAACTACCGAGTCCCCCAGCCAGGCCGGCAAAAGCCCACCCAGGTCTACCACGTGAACCTGCTGGAAGCATGGCAGGGAGCCAAGGAGCTGACCCCTCGGGAGCTCCCCGCCCTCGGGAGCCCACCGCCCTGCCCTGAGGTGCCCACAGGCGAGCAGCTGGGGCCAGCCCAATGCCAGGCCCTCAAGGAGCTTATCCAGCAGCACATGGATGTGTTCTCTGAGCTCCCAGGGAGGACAACCGTGGTGAGCCACAATATCCAAACCCCTCCAGGGCAGCAGGTTCGCCTTCGGCTGTGTTACATCCTGGAGGCCCGCAGGGAGGCTATCCGCCAGGAGCTGAAAACCATGTTGGACCTGGGGGTCATAGAGGAATCCCACAGCCCCTGGTCCAGCCGCATCGTCCTGGTTCCTAGGCTTGACTGGTCTCTCAGGTTCTGCAACGACTTCAGGGAGCTGAACAACTTCTCCCTGTTTGACTCCTACCCCATGCCCAGAGAGGATTGAGCTCATTGAGCAGCTTGGGCCAGCCCGCTTCATCTCCCCCCTCGACCTGACCAAGGGCTACTGGCAGGTGCCACTGACCCCCCAGGCCAATGAGAAGATGGCCTTCGGACGGTCTGTACTACTACACCATGCTACCCTTCGGGATCCATGGGGCACCAGCAACCTTCCAGCAGATGATGGACCAGGTCCTTCGGCCCCACAGGGAGTATGCAGTGGCGTACCTGGATGATATAGTTGTCCACAGCCCCACCTGGGAGGCCCACCTGCTGCACCTGAGGGCAGTACTCGGGGCCCTGAGGAAACCCGGACTCACGGCCAACCCCCGAAAGTGTAGGCTTATCCTGGTGGAAGCCTCCTACTTGGGGGACAAGATTGGCCAGGGCTGCATCAGGCCCCAAGACCAGAAAGTTGAGGCCATCGCCACTTGGCCAACCCCCCCACACCAAAAATCTGGTGAGGTCATTCCTGGAGCTGGTGGGGTACCTGCGCTTCATTACCCGCTTTGCCACGCTGGTAGGGCCCCTGCATGACCTGACACAGAAGCGCCTACCCGACAAGGTGATCTGGACCCCTGCCGTGGAGGAGCCCTTTGCCTCGCAGGCACTGTGTAAGGAACCCTTGTTGATCATCCCTGCCTTTGATCTTCTGTTTACTGTCTACACAGATGCCTCCAAGGTGGACCTGGGGGTAGTCCTCTCCCAGGAGCGGGGAGGCGAGAAGCACCCAGTCACCTATGTGAGCCGGTGGTAACTGCCCCATGAGAAGGCCTACTCCACGGTGGAGAAGGAGGCGCTGGCCATCAAGTGGGCACTGGACAAACTGAGGTACTACCTCCTGGGTCGGCAGTTCCGACTGGTGACCTTTTTGCTGGTTTTGATTATACTAACCGTGGGGTTTTTTCTGTGTGTCCCTGCGAAGTGCGGGTTTTTGATTATTTGGACCCAGAACCCCTCTTTTCTTTTTTCAGTTTTTGGCCCTCAATAAATGCCCGTCTGTGCGGGAGAGCAGTAACCCCGTGTCCTCTGATGTGTGTGTGTGCGTCCCACCTGGCCTCACCTGGTTCCCACAACACACACACACAGAACCACACACTTCCATACACACACACGCACGCACGCAGACACACACACAAAAACACTTCTTATCCTTTGTATATTTATTTGGCTGTTTGTTTGTGTGCATGCGTGCGGGCATCCATGTGTGTGTTAGTCTGTGTGTGTGTGTGATTCCCCCAGTGTATGAAGCAGAGCAGGAACACATGACACCCACAGACGACTGCTGTTCTCAGACAACTGAGAGAGGGAGGGAGGGGGAGACTGGGAGAGAGAGAGAGAAGTGTGAGTGAGTGATATATATAGGGAGAGAGAAGTGTGAGTGATGTGTGTATATATATATATATAAATAGAGAGAGGTGTGTCTGTGAGAGTGATATATAAAGAGAGGGAGGGAGAGAGAGAAGTGTGAGAGAGAGTGATATATAAAGAGAGAAAGAGAACTCCATCTTGTTTCTGAAAAACTTTCTCTCTCTCTCTCTCTCACACACGCACACATACACACACACATTACAGTCGTTTATTTCACAAACGCAGTCAGCCAAGCAAGGAAATAGTTTGGCTGCACATCCTGTGCTGCTTGTTTAAGCTCCAATCTGGAAGAGGCCAGAATTTTCTAGTCTCACGCTGGTTCTCTCCTCTTCTACTAACCCCAACACACACACACACTTTAATGCCAACCCTTGTCCACCCCTCACACACACACACACTCTAACCCCAACCCTCGTCCATCCCTCTCTCTCTCACACACACACACATGCACGCCCACAAGACTAAGGCATACCAACTAACACTGAGTCGTAATAAAAATGGACAGTACCAAAGCATTAGCCTATTATTGATTATTTACCATTATAGATTATATGATTGATTATGCAATGAGAAAGAGGGGTGAGGAATGAAAGGTAATGAGCAGGAGAGATGTGTGTGTGTGTGAATGTGTGTGTGAGTGTGGGTGTGTGTATGTGTGAGTGTGTGTGAGAGTGTGTGTGTGAGTGTGTGTGTATGTGTGTGTGTGTGTGTGTTGAGAGAGCTGCTAGAGAGTGGGGTCTGACAGAGAGGGAGAGTCTTGTGGTTGCAGGCGGGGCAGGCGAGAGCTGAGCTGTAGTCAGACAGGGGGAGGAAGGGAGAGAGGAGGGGAGGGAGAGAGAGAGAGAGGAGGGTAGGGGGAGAGAGAGAGAGGAGGGGAGGGAGAGAGGAGGGAGAGAGGGAGAGAGAGAGGAAGGGAGGGAGAGAGAGAGGAGGGGAGGGAGAGACAGAGGAAGAGAGGGAGAGAGAAAGAGAGAGAGAGATGAGGGGGGGGGGGAGAGAGGAGGGGAGGGAGAGAGAGAGAGGATGAGAGGGAGAGACAGAGATGAGGGGAGGAGGGAGGGATAATGAGGGGTGGTTTGGCCCAGCTTGGCCTGTTCTACGACAGCATACATTCCGAAAACTCCAAGAACTCCAAGATGGCCGCAATCAAATACGAGAGAGAGAGAGAGAGAGAGAGAGAGAGGCCGACAGGTTCTCTGGAAAAGTCCTGGGCCTTCTCCCACACAGCGCTGGCTTTCCCGGTCAGCGGGATGGAGAAGAATACTAACTCCGACGACGCTTAGCCTACATTACCGGATCATAAGATAAGGTCCCGTCTCAGAGATCACAAGGTTCTCTATATTCATATCGTCATATAGCCTCATGTCCAATAGCTTCACATCCAGTCACGTAGCCTACAGCATAATTTAACTAATCAGCTGTCTACCAGGCCTGAAGACCATGGTTCATTCCTAGGTCAGCTGAGGTACACACTTCTTAAGCACCAATCAAAATCATTATAGAACTAGGCCAATCAGGGTCACCTGGCCACACCTGCAGACATGTCAGTCCTGTAGCAACATGATCACTAAACTAACCCTAACCTAACCCTGTAGCAACATGATCACTAGACTAACCCAACCCTGTAGCAACATGATCACTAAACTAACCCTAACCTAACCCTGTAGCAACATGATCACTAAACTAACCCTAACCTAACCCTGTAGCAACATGATCACTAAACTAACCCTAACCTAACCCTGTAGCAACATGATCACTAAACTAACCCTAACCTAACCCTGTAGCAACATGATCACTAAACTAACCCTAACCTGACCCTGTATCAACATGATCACTAAACTAACCCTGTAGCAACAGGATCACTAAACTAACCCTAATCTCACCCTGTATCAACATGATCACTAAACTAACCCTAACCTAACCCTGTAGCAACATGATCACTAAACTAACCCTAACCTAACCCTGTAGCAACATGATCACTAAACTAACCCTAACCTAACCCTGTAGCAACATGATCACTAAACTAACCCAAACTTACCCTATAGCAACATCACTAACCTAAAAACGTTTAATATCTCCCTTTCCTCCGGATTGGCTGGTTGGCTGACTGGGCCCACGGCTGATTGGCTGAGCGGGTCTGATGGAGGAGGTCAGGGAGAACTAGCGCACTGGAGTAGGAGATGCTGTCAAAGACGGTCGCCGTGACGTCATTAACACCCCAGCCCCCGCCAACACAAATAAACACACTCCACCTCCACCCCTCAACAATAAACAAACTCTTTCTCAATCTATACTTCTTTCTCCTTTTCCCTCTCTCTCTCCCTGTCTCTCTCTCTATTTCTCTCTCTCTGTCACTGTTCATGTCTCCTTCTCTCACTCCCAAATAAACTACAGTCAAATAAACACTGTCTATTCACGACTCTCCAGCTCCTAACCCTGCACCGTGCTCCACCTAAGGGCATGTGCAGACTTATTCTTAATTCAGGCTGATTTTGGGATGATTTTTTGTCGCAAAGTATCCAGCGTCGGCCACGAATTTGAACATCAGGAATGACGGAAAGCCTTGTAGTGTGACATAAGTGAAGATCAGTGATTTGGCGTCTGGGACACCCCGAAGAAAAGTCTAGCATGTTAGATTTTTTTATTTTCCTGCGTAGTCTGACATCTCCTGCGACCATGCCTATGACGTACCTTGACTGTGACCAATAGGATGACAGTGTTCTTTACATGTTAACACATCCGTTACCTCAAGTTCTACTTGAAGGATAGACAGCCCACACTGTTCTCTTTGTGACACCCAGGAACGGGTCCACAATCGTTTTTCCTTTATTTTACTTTTCTTCTTTGACTCTGAGCAACACAGCTTGCACCGAATTCCGACTCCCTGGCAGAATCCTACCCCCTTCGCCTTTAGTTTGATTGGTGCACTTCAGACAAAATTAGTGTTTATAATTTCTACCACTAGTGTTTACAATTTCTACTACCACAGCAACTTGTCACAAAAGCGAGGCTATTTTAGGTTTTAAGATGACCACATCGCAATGCGAACCTATGGCTAGCTACTGCTATAATATCCACGATAATAATCTACGAGAACACTTGGAATAAGTACCTACTGTACATAATAGTTTACAAGTAACAGGCCTACATTCATATAAAGTCTATTATTTATTCCTCCTCACATTAATTGTGGTTAGCCTGCATCTTTAAGTCACTGGAAGGTAGGTTACTGAGTCAGTAGATAAAAAGGGATGAATCCCAGGCAAAAACGTAATACTTCAACTGTATCAACTGTAGTTTTAATGAGGCAGATATAGCCTAGTTGTGGTAGCCTACACATCATGGTTTCGACAGTCAAAAAGATTACTCAAAGATAGTGAAGGGGTGTCGGAATTATTTGGCACCTGTCACCATAATTTCGAGTATAAATAAAGCTTGATTACAGTGCTTCTTCCATGACTGACAATTTCTTGACCAGACTACCTGAACTTGCGCAAAGATGCGCATGGTCGTGAAAGACAGCATACGATGATTTGTCGCGGTTATTCGTGTCCTGGCCACGACACGGCAATAATTTAGTTGTGATCGCCTAATCTGACATGGTGACCATCGTGAAAGACCAAAAGGCCCTATCCATAACCCTAACCCTAACCTAACCTAACCTTAACCCTAACCTAACCTAACCTAACCTAACCTTAACCCTACCCTGTCAGTGAGCTGTTCTTCCTGCAGTGCCCCCCACTGTTCTGGAGTGCCAACGTTTCTGTACCAGATGTTAACAGCGTATCAGACTCTTGCCCATTTTCGTCCAAATTATTTTTTGATATGCGCCCCCCGATGAACCTGAACCAGATGAAGGAAGGACACAGCGGTGAGATCCACCACTGCCAGAGGAGCACTAAGCTCCTACAGCCCAGGGTGGACTTGATGGTCCTAGTAACATGGTAACATCCAGCCGTGGATCTTTCATCCAATCAGAGAGCTACGCCTCTGTCGCCATGGTGGCTCCTGATGACTCATACTCCCTCACAGACCACACACACACTAGAATAATCAGTACTACTATCACACACACACACACACACACACACACACACACTAGAATAATCCGTACTACTATCTCACACACACACACACACACACACACACACACTAGAATAATAAGTGCTACTATCACACACACACACACACACGAATAATCAGTACTACTACATCTCTCTCTCTCACACTACAATAATCAGTACTACTATCACACCCACCCACACACACACACACACTAGAATAATCAATACTACTTTCACACACACACACGTGCATGTAGTCATGTAACAGAACGTAGTTGATATGTGTGGATCGCCCTTTGCAGTTCAGCGTGCATGTGAACGGCAATTTAACTGCAAAATTTAAAAGTAATAATTCCCTAAATTTGGATGCAGAGTTGCAGTGAAAAGATCGACAGTTGCGCACTATTACAGATGTTCAGACCAGGCTAAGCTGTTACCAGATCTACAGATGTTCATACCAGGCTAAACTGTTACCAGATCAACTGATATTCACACCAGGCTAAACTGTTACCAGATCTACTGATATTCACACCAGGCTAAGTTGTTACCAGATCTACTGATATTCACAACAGGCTAAGCTGTTACCAGATCTACAGATGTTCATACCAGGCTAAGCTGTTACCAGATCTACAGATGTTCATACCAGGCTAAGCTGTTACCAGATCCACAGATGTTCATACCAGGCTAAGCTGTTACCAGATCTACAGATGTTCATACCAGGCTAAGCTGTTACCAGATCTACTGATGTTCAGACCAGGCTAAGCTGTTACCAGATCTACTGGCATGTTGATTGCTGCAGACACGAGGTAGACATTCCGATATGATTAAAGTTGCTTGAGCCAATCTAGGAAATCAGATACCACAGCTGTTACTAATCCACTAATTACATAAGAGGGGAAGATTCAGCCATATTGAAAAGTCTTGTAGCCTACTCTATAGCAGATATGCTGGGGCGGAGCCTACTCTAATATAGTGCATATAGTATGTGGGGGCGGAGCCTACTCTATAGCTTATACGTGGGGGTGGAGCCTACTCTATAGCTCATACGTGGGGGTGGAGCCTACTCTACAGCTTCTATGTGGGGACGGAGTCTACTCTATAGCTTGTATGTGGGGGCGGAGCCTACTTTATACCTTGTACAGTACATGGGGGCAGAGTCTACTCTATAGCTCGTACAGTACATGGGGGCAGAGCCTACTCTTTAGCTCGTACATGGGGGCGGAGCCTACTCTATAGCTCGTACATGGGGGCGGAGCATACTCTGTAGCACGTACGTGGGGGGCGGAGCCTACTCTATAGCTCATACGTGGGGGCAGAGCCTACTCTATAGCTCCTACATGGGGGCGGAGCCTACTCTACAGCTCGAAAGTTATATCAAAACAGTGATACGCTCCAAACCCCTAACACACACACACACACACACACCCACACACGCGCGTGCACACACACACACACACACACACACACACACACACACACACACACACACACACACACACACAGTAAGTTGCTTCGGATAAAAGAGTGCTAAATGACTGCAATATAAAGTAATGCGAATGTAACAATGCTACCATATATCCACCTGCTACCATATAGCCACCCACCTGGGAAGCCGTGGTAACGGTAAATAATCTGTGGCGAGAATACTCACTGGCACTTCCGCAGTGGGGAGGGGCTTCCCAAGGGGGAGACCTCCAATCAGGATCCAGCTCCGCCTCTTGACTCTCCCTCGTTTCCTCCCCCTCTCTCTCTCTCCTCTGGTCTCTGGTCCAGCAGCACTCTGGGCAGCCTCCTCCAATGGAATCTGGGAAAACACAAAAATGTCAGTTGCAGGAGTGTCAGTGTGTTTGCGTGAGAGAGTGTTTTCTACCATGTGTGTGTTGGGATAATAACATGAGATGACAAGTGTCTGTGTGTGTGAAGGATAATGGGAGTATGTTTTGTGGGACGATGACAGTATGTGTGTGTGTGTGTTGTGTGTGTGTGAAGGCCATGAAAACTGCACCTCTTTGTATTGCCCAAAAAACAGAAGTTTGTTACCTTGGAAACGTGCCGAAAAGGAAGCGAAGAGGAGCTTAGAGAAGGACGTTTGAAAGACACAAACACACACACAACACACACACACACACCCCACCTGAGACAAAAGCTAGCTCCGCCTGACGCTTCATTGCGCTTCAATCAGCAAGCTTCACCGTGTTAGCGACCGGAAAACGAATACCATTTCCAGGTCCATCGATCGCAACCATCAATAAACTTCTGTGAAAAGACCCTCAACTGTTTCCACTTCAATGAATCGGCAATTTGAACGTGTCAATGTGTGCTGCTGGAGTTCTGGTTCACAATCACAGTCTGCCCATTAAAGCTGGGATGACGTTGAATGGAGTGTGAGTTGTATGGGGCTGTGGTCAGCCAGCCATTTTGTACTGGTGAGGGGGAGCCATCTTGTTTTGGTGATGTAAATATCCAGGTGGTCAGTCTAGGCTAAGCTGAGTTACCACCAACATGAGAGGAGTAACATGTTATACTGTTTATCCACGCTACAGAAAACTAGTACGCAGGCTGTTAGTTACACACAGTAGTTTATTATATCTTAAATCTCCATGGCAAAGAGTTAAACAAGAATAGCAGTTAACACACACACCGCTGAAGTGCCCACATAAGCCCCACCTCCTCTCTCTGACTCGCTCTGCCTTCTTGTCACTCGTCTCATTCAGCACTCACGTTTAGACAGAGCCTGTAGCATTTCATAACAGTTGTAGTTCCAGACTGTGACTGTTGTGTACGATAGCGTCTAAAAGCAAGTTAGCTAACTAGTTGACCTAGTAAAACCTAGTGTAGCCAGCTAGCTAGCTTTTGTGGCTTCAGTTACAGTATGTGAGGTTAGCAGCAAGCTATGCTCTTCATAGCCGTGGCTTTCAACTTAGGCTCAGTAGCTAACGCTATGGGCAACACAGCAGTGATAGGCCTGATCACCAACATTGATGAGAGGGCCTACCTGGAGGAGGTGAGGCTCATGACCCAGTGGTGTCAGGAAAACAACCTCCATCTGAAGGTCAGCAAGACAAAGGAGATGCTGGTGGACTTTGGGAGGAAACAGGAGAGGAACTACACCCCTCCTCTAATCATCAACGGTTCACCAAGGACCTGACATGGTCAATACACATAGACACTGGTGAAGAAAGCACATCAGAGACTGTACCACCTCAGACAACAGGAAATTCAGAGCGTCCAACCAGATTTGACGGAGCTTCTACTCATGCATTATCGAGAGCATTCTGACTGGGAAAATCACCACCTGGTACAGGAACAGCAGCTCTCTCTCTCTCTCTCAACATCTGAATGTACCTTGGGGGGGAAACACTCCCCCACCTAAAGGACATCTACTCCAGAAGATGCAAGACCAAGGCCAACAGGATCCTGAGAGACCCCAGCATCCAAAAGATACAGTGCACTCACATGGCGAGCACAGAGAGACTCAGGAAGAGCTTCTTTCTGCAAGCCATCTGGCTCCTGAATGACTCTAGCATATAGTAGCACTATACCCAGAGGATAAGAGTATAACATAACCTCAATACACCTCACCTCGCCGTATCTGTATTGAGCATAATCTTGGAGTCGGCAGCAACACTGTGACTGTACACCGTACATTACATGCAAAGGAATCTTCAATCTAGACATTACAGGGTTCCTAATCCGTCAATTTACTATGTAGTCTAGCAGTTTATCAAATTGATCCTCATCTACTTATTCCATCCAATCATGGATGACTGTAGTTTTGATTTGAGCTTTGGTAGGGACATTGGTAATAAGAGCACATGGTCCAACACTAAGGTTTATTTTTTCACTTGCCCATTCAGAAATCTGCATGCCCGAAGTCTATTTTTACTTGCCCCTATAGAACTTGTTATTGTTAGTAGCGGTTATCAAATAACAAAGACTAAACTTGATCATTATGTTTAATCTTTATTTAGTAGCTAAATAAAGCAGAACAAGGACAGATTAACAGTCTGAAGCCTGAACAGCATATTCATTTCATTCCAAATCATTACATTACATCCAACGTGCCCCCTGCCCTGCTGACAGCCATCTCTGTACAATCGGCTCAGCATCAAAATCGGCAACTGCTGGTCCCTCAATGCTAATGTACAGCAGTTTCCATAGCATTACAATAGAAAGGTTGCTCTGCAACTTCCAACGCGATCCAACTATACTCCTTTGTCTAAGACGTTTGAAAAGTTCGCTTGTGCTTCCGCCATTTCAAAGACGTCTGACTGACAGCTAGCCTACTCAATTCTTGATTGACCAACAACAAGCTAGCCTACTAAATTCCTGATTGGCCAACGACAAATGCACAGGGGAGGGGGCTAAGCCCAAGAGAACATTAGCTGTGATACGCCGATGATCGAAAATAAATGATAAAAATTGAGGGGGCGGTGGGGATTATAAAAATGTAAAAAAATAACATTTATTTTTATAACTATTTTACTACTTGCCCGATCAGGCAAGTGAGTTGCTTGATTTATTTGCCCGATGTGGCATTTTACTTACCCTGGGCAGTTGGGCAATCCTTATTGTTGGACCCTGGAGCACAAGCCAATTTTTTTAAACACTAATTTACACGCAAGTAGGCCCACAGTTTTGAGTTGCAGATCAGATTATCTTGATGACTGTTTATTTAATGAATCTGCTGAACTGATGCTGCATACAAAATACAAAGCAAATTGGGTCCAAAAAACCTAACTTACCTAATATGGGTGTAAAAGTACGCAAAAATCATGGTTCGGGACCTCGGTTTTGAAGTCAGTTAATTTTTGGTACAGTAAAGTTGTTTTCTACGGTGGCCCTGAAGTGTCACAACACAACACATCAAAAAAAGTGACAACGCATCTAAAAAAGTGACAACGCATTAAAAAAAAGTGACACCGCAACAAAAAAGTGACAACGCAACACAAATCGGCCACAACACAACACAAATCAGCCACAACACAACACAAACCGGCCACAACACAACACAAATCGGCCACAACACAACACAAACTGGCCACAACACAACACAAACTGGACACAACACAACACAAACCGGCCACAACACAAACCAGCCACAACACAATACAAATCGGCCACAACACAACACAAACTGGCCACAACACAAACTGGCCACAGTTTGGCCGCTTTGTGTTGTGTTGTGGCGTGGGTTAGGGTTAGTTTCCAGACCAAAAAGCAAATACGAAAAGCGAAAATAAATCGAGAATTTCGCCTAATTTATTTCCGCGGCCAAACCTTTCACACCAAGCGCGGTACGAAAAATGAAGTCTCCGACGCAACTTCAGGCGAGGCACGGACGTCAATGCTGGGCTAATCGGCAGAGGCTAATCAGTCACACCCTGTAATGAAGCAACCCATCAGCTGACTGTCAGCTGTCATAGCATTGGTCCAGCACGCTAGAGTGCATGTATTTAAGCTGTCAAAACATGTCATTGTTCACTCTTGCGATCACTGCTGATCGCTTATATCTGCGTGCTCGCTGCTTCCGCGTTCTCTGCTCTTGCGTTTCGTGCTTCTGTTTGTTTTGGTGTGTTTTGCTACCTGCTGTACGTGGTGTCCTCTCCGGTCCGTGGTTTGGGGGGTCCGTTTAGTGCCGTCGTGGAGTGGCCGGATTCCGAGGCCGAGGAGCACGTCCCTCTGCACCGTGTGTCATAATTTTGATTGCGGTTGTGTTGTGGTTCAGTTGCGTCGCGTTGCTTGCGTAGCTTGCGTTGGGAGTTGAGAAAAGTTCATCTTTGAAGCGTTACAGCAGCTGCTAGCACTGGGTTTCATTCATGAGCCGCTGATGTCACAAGTTGTTCATGCCTCGTCCACCGCTATTACTCAACTGTTGTAATTTTGTCTGTACGCCAGGTGCTATGTCACTTATTAAAATGTTAACAGTTCAGGCGAGAACGTAACTATGTAGATTCTCGAAATGTAATCAATTTATCAAATACCCCCTTCTTGACTTGTTTTGTGAGTTCGCTGGCTGGTGCTAGCTACATGACAGGCTATACTGCTCGCTTGCTAGCTAGCTAACGTTCATCAAGGTTCTTTGTATTGCACATAAGGGGTATCGTTGTATTTATTGAAAATACTAGCTGAATGATTCTCGCGTTCAACGATGTTGCAGCCAGAGGAATTCCAGCAGAACCTGCTGCTTTACTCGCTAGCCACCATGATTTGTAAGTGCACCACGCAGCTGGCATTAGCCATTCGACACTAGCTAATGCTAGCTAGGTCACTGTAGCTGTGTCCAAAAGTTTCAGTAACAACAACGATGCACCTTTAGCAGTTGTTGCTGTTTATTAGCTTGCTAAATAGTTTTGGGTCAGTGGCATTAGGCTACCGATATGTTAACTTTAGGGCAACGTAAAGTAAAATTATACATCGTAATCTAATTAATACAAACGATTATGCTCTACAATCTGCTATGTGTATATGATGCCCGAATATGTCGACGACAAGATGGCTAGAGCTAGCTAGATAACATTGTACTGTCACTGTAGTGTAACTGTACTGTACTGTAGGGTTAGTGTAACTAGTCTAACTGTAGTGTAGTGTAACTGTAGTGTAGTGTAAGTGTACTGTAAGTGTACTGTGGTGTAGTGTAGTGTAACTGTAGTGTAGTGTAACTGTAGTGTAGTGTAAGTGTACTGTGGTGTAGTGTAGTGTAACTGTAGTGTAGTGTAACTGTACTGTAGTGTAGTGTAAGTGTAGTGTAAGTGTACTGTGGTGTAGTTTAGTGTAACTGTAGTGTAGTGTAACTGTACTGTGGTGTAGTGTAGTGTAAGTGTACTGTGGTGTAGTGTGGTACACTGGGACTGTTGTGTACAGTGGAGGCAGAGAGCCTCTCCAGGGTGAGGTCATCACTGCTGCAGACAATAGTAATATGTGTTTTATGTGCACTCGTTTAATTTCAGCTCAATGTAGAGAAATGCACTGATACTAACACCTTACTGTGCGCGTCTATGAAGACACTGTCAACACTATGCAGGGGCGTAGTTTTGATTTGAGCTTTGCTAAGGACAATTGTAATAAGAGCACAAGCCAATTTTACATTCATTTGCACACAAATAAGCCTATTGTTCTGAGCTGCAGATCAGATTATCTTGATGACTGTTTCTTTAATGAACCTGCTGAACTGATGGTGCATTTGGCCTACATGTTTAGCGGTTCATCTGTAACTATCTTGGAGCCAGCAGTAACATTTCACTGTGACTGTACACTGTTCATTACATGTGACGAATAAAGGAATCTTGAATCATGTGCACTAGTGTAGTGTAACTGTACTGTAGTGTGGTGTAGTGTAACTGTAGTGTAGTGTAACTGTACTGTAGTGTAGTGTAACTTTCATGTAGTGTAACTGTACTGTAGTGTAGTGTAACTGTAGTGTAGTGTAGTGTAGCTGTACTGTAGTGTGGTGTAGTGTAGTGTAACTGTACCGTAGTGTAGTGTAACTGTGCTGTACTGTAGTGTGGTGTAGTGTAACTGTACTGTAGTGTAGCTGTACTGTAGTGTGGTGTAGTGTAGTGTAACTGTACTGTGGTGTAGTGTAACTGTGCTGTAGTGTAACTGTGCTGTAGTGTAGTGTAACTGTGCTGTACTGTACTGTAATGCAACTGTACTGTAGTGTAGTGTAGTGTAGTGTGGTACACTGAAACTGTTGTACACAGTGGAGGCAGAGAGCTATGGAGACTCCCCACAGAGTGAGGTCATCACTGCTGCAGACAGAGAGCTGGGGGGGCATGGAGAGAGGGAGAGAGAGAGGGAGGAAGAGAGAGAGAAAGAGAGAGAGAGAGAGAGAAAGAGAGAGAGAGATAGAGGTAGAGAATAACAACAGGCTTTCAGGGAGCCTAAAGCCCACAGCAATGACATCACCATCCATCTATCCTCTCTCAGTCACAAACAACATTTAATCCAGGTGCTCTAGACCTTTACAGAATCCCGAGACTGAGAACACTAAGAGTAAGAACCCTGAGACTTTTAAAGAACACGAAGACTAAGAACCCTGCGACTAGATCTTTACAGAACCCCACGACTAGACCTTTACAGAACCCCGAGACTCAGAACCCTGAAACTAGACCTCTACAGAACCCTGAAACTAGAACTCTGAGACTAGACCTTTACAGAACCCCTGTTATGGCTCCACAGTCCTGCCCCCCCCCCCCCCCGATCCAGAGGTGCCTAGTACCTCGGCGGCACGCTTCGCCGCAGGTGAAGACAGTTGTGGCTAATTGGTGAATGCGCTTATGGCCTCGCAGCTCCATCCCATTATGTCGCCAGCTGTCCCTATCAAGCCCCTTTTTATTCTTGGCTCTCTGCTTTCTGTCACCCCACTTCTGTTTAGCAGCTACCTAATTTACTCTAAATTCTTTAGGAGCCTGTCTGCTGCAATTAAATATCCTATTATGGACTACCATGTAGGCAAAATGTCTAACTATTTATCTACTCTACTGATAGTCATGTCTCTTATGAAGTATTTAGCCCATGTTTATTGCTCTGTAAATGTTCTTAGCCAATAGACTTTAACATTTTAAAGGAGCTTGCTCGATCGTCTCGTTTGAGAGAGGCCAGGGAAGAATTTTTACAGCTCAATTATTTGGCCCTTGGGTGAACTCGTTTTTTGCTTCCCTCTGGGATATGTAGGAGTAGGACCTACAGTATGTCCATCCCCCCATTGCTCTCTGTAAAGCCCATTGTATTGCGTCTGTGTATGAAATGCGCTACACAATTAAAATTCGATTTGATATTATGAGATCTCAATTATCAAGTGGCCTAGCTCAATCACTAAGAAAACAGCAGGATACACAGGCATAATGCAAAATAAACAGACCTGATGGGCTAAAATGTTTCAAAAAATGCAAGGCTTGAGCCAAGACTATCAAGCTTAGCTATATCTTATGTCATCTGAAACAGCGTATGATATTACCCTAGACCAGGCATTCCCAAACCCTCCCCTGGGGGGCCCCAAAGAAATTCAGGGGAGGTGTGGAGGGATGGTTAGAAGAAAAAAAAAAAGAAAAAAAAAATTGTTGAATTTTCTACGGTTTTATGAATGAAACCTGATTTTAAAGGTCAGAAAATCTAAATAAATAATGGGAGAGATGTATACTAAATTTGCGGATAGTGCAGAGAGAGCCTCCCCCCGCAGGCAAGAATGTATTGTGCGAAAACGTCATACGTCACACGTTAACTAGCAACAGCAGGTGCCACCGAGCTAACTTAGCTATGTAACGTTATAGGCTAGCTAGCGCTGCCTTGCAAAATGGACAAATTTGGGGGGTTGGGGGGGGGCGCGGGTGTGTCACTGTTTCAGAGGGGAGGCCTATGGAGTCAAAATGAGGCCAGAAAGCATTGTAAACGTAAGTGAAGTATTGTAAACAAAAACATATGAATTGTAAACGTAAGTGAAGTATTGTAAACGTAAGTGAAGTATTGTAAACGTAAGTGAAGTATTGTAAACAAAAAATATATAAATTATTACTTAATTATTAAAAAATAAAATAAAAATTGCATTTACAATACTTTTTTGCGTTTACAAAACATTTTCTGCATTTACAAAACTTTTCTGCCTTTACAATACTTTTTCTGCGTTTACAAAACATTTCTTGCGCTGCAAAACATTCTGGCCTCTCTTTGACGTGGGGGCGGGGTTAGATGAGTGGCGTGTCCAGAGAGGAAGAGGCGGAGTTTCGGGATGCCCACCGCCATATATAAATCAAAACCATAGAAGAAGTCCAAAAAACGTTGGGCATCCCGAAACCCCGCCTCTTCCTCTCTGGACACGCCACTCATCTAACCCCGCCCCCACGTCAAAGAGAGGCCAGAATGTTTTGCAGCGCAAGAAAGTTTTGTAAACGCAGAAAAAGTATTGTAAAGGCAGAAAAGTGTTGTAAACGCAGAAAAGGTTTTGTAAACGCAAAAAAGTATCGTAAATGCAAATTTTATTTTATTTTTTAATAATTAAGTGATTATTTATATATTTTTTGTTTACAATACTTCACTTACGTTTACAATACTTCACTTACATTTACAATTCATATTTTTTTGTTTACAATACCTCACTTACGTTTACAATACTTCACTTACGTTTACAATGCTTTCTGGCCTCATTTTGACTCCATAGAGGCCCACATTGATGGAGTTTGGGAACCCATGCCCTAGACAAATTCCTGGTATGTGTCTACCATATACGTACATGGCCAATAAATCTTGAATATCCACGTTTTGCATTGGCTGGCTTGTTCTATCTAGCTGACTGAGCTGGCAAAACAACCTGGCTGGCTAGCTAGCACATAGGTTGGCCTGCAGCTTGTGTGACAAATATGGTAAACTAAAGTTAGCTACCATGAACGGCAGTGGCGGTTCTACGGGGGGGCAGATGCCACCTGAGAAAAATGTCTTGCCACCCCAATTGCCACCCTAACTGTAGGCAATGAATCTATTAATAATATTTTTTTATGTTGATTATAAATGTTGGTGATATTTCTCCGTAGTTCGTGTAAACTTTTAACTCACCAGTTTAGAATTAACTTTGCCCCCACCCCCTAAATAAAGAAAAAAATGGTTGCACCTGTGACCCGCCCACCTGACTGACCTGCCGAAACCACAATACTGGGCTAACTAGTGACAGTCAGGTAAGCAAACTATAATTTGTTTGTTGTTGCTCTATGTTCAAAATGTTCAAGTGTTCTGTCAAGTTTGACAATGTGAAATATGTGATAGAAGTGCTCAACCACATAACTGGTGTAGTTAGAGGTATTCTAAACTCTTTGGTGTACATACTGAGGCGAGGGGTATCTAGCTTCACATCAACGTTTGCTAGTTTGCACTATAGTGAAATGAGACAGTTTTCCTCATCGCGCACTGTTGTCAATAAACGTTACAAAAGGAATGTAGGAGCTCACAGAAACAAGTTGCAACACAAAGTTGTGTAGCTAGCTACAATCAGTAGCACAGTGTTACTTTAGCAAGTGAGACAATAATGAGGCTGTCATAGTGAGATGGGGATAGGTAGGACGGTGTGTGTGCGTGCTGTGTTTAGAGAAAAGCACGAAATCTACAACAGCAAAAGTTGACTGCTTATTGCCAAGCTACAGCCATAGCTTGCTAGCTTAGCTCATAAATCGAGTACCCAGTACTATGTATGGCATGGCTTTAACCCCCTCTTTTCTTGAATACTGTAGGTCCAGCAGATGTAAAAATGAAAAGGAAGGTGGCATAGCCAGCTTTTTTCAACCCAAAAAACAAAGACAGGAGGGGAGTCAGACAAAGGCGAAGAGCAGAGTAAGGGACAGGAGAACAGTCAAGGAAGAGAAGAGAAAAGCATGAGTAAGGGAGGAATGAGCAATGAAGAAGAACTGAGTGATGACTGTGAAGAACAAAACACCAGAGACCAAGACAGAGCCATTGAGAGAGAAGAAAGTGACTCAGAAAGAGGGGGAGAGCAGAACAGTGATGAAGAAAGGGACAATGATGGACAGACCGACAGGAGCAGTGGCACTCAGATCCATACTACGTCCAGCTGGACCTCTTGGTACAGTGTATTAGTTCACTATTAACAGAGTTCTATATAACAACATGGCTTTCATGTTCTCGGATATTGGCTAGTGTAGCCTGTGGTGTTGGTTCTTACTGTAGCCTACTTGTTCAGAATTGTGCATGGTTTAGGCTGATGTTGAAGTTAATGCAAGGTGCTTCACACTAGGCTGTGAGTGGGCAAATGGGATTTGAGTAGGACAGTTGGATTGTTTAGTAAGTACTGATACAGTAGTAAATTAATTCCCCTAATTGCTTATTTTCTCTCATTTTAGATGTATCAAAATATAAAACTGATGGACCGATGCAGCCACATCTGAACGCCTTTGCACAAACCTTATGGGGAGAGGCAAGAAGATCTTTCCACAGTGAGTGGTATAAAGAGCATCCTTGGCTGGAATATTCTCAATCCAAGGATGCAGCATACTGCTTTGTATGCAGACATTTTGCCTATTCAAATGCCCCTAAGAGTATTTACGCATATTCCGATTGGAAAAAGGCCACTTTTAGGGATAGTTGGTTTAATATACTTGCTAAGTCAGAGACACATGTGAATGCAATGATTTCATTGCAGCCTGTAACTGTTAGGAGAGGCGCTCATATTTACAAGTGTCAGATAAACATGAAACTTCACTTACCTAAGCAAAAGGGTCTATTTTAACCAAGCCCCCAGGATTCGAAATCTAAAGTGAAGGCCTATTGAACCGCGCCATCTTGGCTAGATTTGTAGTCATTCTGCTATTTCCGGTGACTTTTGTACTTGCGCAGTTGAGCTTTTCTGTCCGACGCGCGTCCACGCACGTTCCCGGCTCTCCCCGCTTTGATTTAGCAATGAAAACCGGCTTGCATATTAACCTGTTTTTGTAAAATATATCCATTGGAGAAATTATTTTTTCATCCAGGCATCTTAGTTTTAACAGGTTATATATAACTGAACATGTTTTGTTTGCTAGTAGATGGTATTCATTCCGTTCGCGATAACGTTATTGCAGCCAGGCTAAATTCCTCCAGGGAGCCAGTGACCGGCGAGTTGAAAAGCTTCACTCCCCGCCAGCAGGAGCTTTGGCCACTGCTACCGCATCTCGGATAACCCGCTGAGTTCGTGGCTGCTATTTCACACTCGCCCTTGATCAATCCCAATACCGATCCATGGTAATAATGAATCAATCGTTCAGATCGGCAGTGCTGCATGCATGTTACAACATCATTGTTAGCTTTATTAACATAACCATAGACTACATTTATCTCTCTAACGTTAGGCTATCCATCTTACACCAGTCGGCCATTCGATAGCTAGAAGCGGTCAACGCCAACGTTGACCGTGGACGTGCGTAGGACAGAAAAGCACAACTGCGCAAGTACAAAAGTCACCGGAAGGCCAGAAAAGCACAACTGCGCAAGTACAAAAGTCACCGGATATGGTCAAATGACTACAAATTTGCCAAGATGGCGCGGTTCAATAGGGCTTCATTGTTGATAGCGGTCAGTGAATGGAGTGGCTGTATCCAGTTCTATTAATACATCCATGATTTTAACAAATGCTGGGTTGAAGCTTCAAAGCACCGCCACTACCACAGAAGAAGACTACCTCGGAAAAATAATTTCACTTGGACAGAACGCGTCTAAATAAGTTATTTAATGGTAGCGCCGAGGCTTCAAAACCCAGCATTTGTTAAAATAGACCCTTTTGCTTAGGTAAGTGAAGTTTCATGTTTATCTGACACTTGTAAATATGAGCGCCTCTCCTAACTAGGCCGACACCGATTTATTTTGACGGCAAAGTGAATGGACCAGAAAAGGACTGTTGTCTGGCATGAGCGAGCGGAATGCAGCAACGGGACTGAGAAGGGCTAGTTGAAATGTAGAGTAATATCTGAAGTAAACAGTAACCCATAACCTGGCTGCACGCTAAGCTAAAGCTAAGTTCAGGAAATTAAGCCCAATGATAGCTAGCTAACGTTAGCTAGTGCTAGCTAACATGCTAGCTAGTGTTAGCTACCTAACTCAAGGCCCGAGGAGTTGGAGATACTGTGCACTTTCTCTCAAAGTGCTTTAGCTAAGGTTAGCTACCACAAGCTAGCTAGTCCTTGTCACCAACACTTGCCTGACAACGTACATAGCTAAACTATTCACACAGCAAGCAACGTCAGCTGACTGGGATTGTCTCATGAGTAGAATAACCAGTGTTGTGAAATACATTTAACAACTGGTCAGTTGATATGTTGCACAGCAATCGAGCAGGACAATATCATTAGGGCTAGGTTAGGTAGCTAGCAAAGTCAGCTTGCACAGCTGGTATGGTTATAGGCTCATTCCTATGGGATAACTTAGTAGTTTGTGATTCAGCAATGGATTGACTAATCACTAGATCAATATTTTCAGTTGGGGATAGGACTACAACACCACCTGTGCTGTGGCACCAGGAATTTTATTGTTTTTATTCACCACCATATCATGTTATTATGCAGATTAAATGTACTGTATGTCTACGCAACACAAAAAAGGCTTTATATAAATGTTATTTTTGGCTGGGGAAAAAAAAGTTTGGCAGGTACAATTTTTCATCTACCAGACATTTGGCTGGTGAGCTAAAAAGTTAATGTTGACCCCTGCATGTATGTCATTATGTCTTAAGTTTAAAGTGAAGGGATTAAGAGAGGATGTTTTTCTCCAGTAGGTATTGAGCAAATCGTAACCCATAACCTACAATTATGATGGGATCTGCAAGTTAGGAATTTCTTGTAATATGGCTTCTGATCAGTATTTCTGTTCATTAATTGAGCTTTTTTATGTTTAGGTACCATAAAAGCAAGTGAACTACCCTAGCAACACCGTGATGCAACACCAGTCAAGTGTCGGCTGCTGTGCAACGCTGATGTCCAGCCCCCCCAAAGATGGTCTTCAGGTGCAAGCCCCACCTGGACTGGACATGGCCAGACAGCAGTATCTGATCATGGATGGCTGTGACTGTGTCCATGATACAGGCAGTGCAATTACCTAACATGTCAAGTATACTGTACAGTAGTATACAGTAGTGCAGAGTGAGTTCTCTATTGTATAGACAAGGTGTTCAATTGCTCAAGTGTTGTCAGGTGTTGATTCAAGTGATAGAGTGTACAGTAGTGCAGAGTCAGTTGTCTATTGTATAGACAAGGTGTTCAATTGCTCAAGTGTTGTCAGGTGTTGGTTCGAGTGTACAGTGGTGCAGAGTCAGTTGTCTATTGTATAGACAAGGTGCAAGGTGTCACATGTTCACTTCTGTTATGATGAGGCTATAGACATCACTTGCCCCCTGCCAAAGAGTAGCTCGGAAGAAGCCCCCTGCCAAGCTCTAACATGTGACACCTTGTACCTTGTCTATACAATAGACAACTGACTATGCACCACTGTACACTCGAACCAACACCTGACAACACTTGAGCAATTGAACACCTTGTCTATACAATAGACAACTGACTCTGCACTACTGTATACATGTGCATTACATGCCTCTCTTCTTTACAAAGATGGTTACAACCACATGTCCTGAGAGCACATGCAAAATAACAACTTATGGCTACTTTTAATGTGTACGTCTGTATGTTTAATAAAGCTTTAAAGAAAAGTTTCAATCAAGACTTGAGTACTACCTATTCTCTTGAGTACTATGTTTACAATTGTTCATTCATGATATTATTACAATTGGCCTTTCAAGTCTGCCTCCACTTAGGTTACTTAGCTAAGAACCATTTTAATTACAATTTACTTCTAAGGGCAAATCCTTTACTTTAATATCTTCATATCAATATAATATCAAGATCCTAGTAGATGTCCAAATAACCCACTGTGTCTTGGGTCTACTTATTCACCACGTAAATCGAAGTGCAAAACAGCAAGTCACGACCTTTATCCAGAGACAAAAGTTGAACCCATTGCAGCAAAATAGCTGACATTACAGGAATCATCAGTGTAACTGCTTTAGCCACTGACCGCTACCATTAATGTTATGGAAGCTGCTGCTAATTGTTGTGAGCCCATGAGCTAACTGGCTATCCCGCTCTCATTGTGCTGGATTAGCATTGGAAGCATTGGAACTGATGTGTCCAGGTGACAAGACCCATCTTTATTTATCAGACATTACCGTCCTACCAGTCCCGCTCAGAAACAAGCCAGCCAACACACATAAGCCAGGCTGGACCTGGCCTGGTTTTTTATATTGGTGTTATTTATCTTTGATTAATGATGACAACTTGTGTGAATGAATTGATTGCAATTAATGTGTTGTTGAATTGCCTTGATTTAATATATTTTGATTTTGTCCCATATATTACCTGTGCATGCTCTTTATTGCTTTATTGAATGCAACGCATTGGTATGGTGTGTTACTGAAATCTTATGTGTGGTATGGTTATTGGAAAAAATAATGTTAATATTAAGAACGGAAATATTTGTACCTGTTATAAGGGTTCATGAAAAGTCCATATAATATAATGTATAAAATAACTGATATGCACACTTTGTGAGGTTGACTGACCGTTAGGGATGGATATTGATAAGATTTTAGCGATTCCGATTCCATTTTAGATTCTGCTTATCGATCCGATTCCTTATCGATTCTCATTGGGCAAAAGAGTACAAACAGGTTTATTAACATTAATTTTCTTTTATATATACTTTGAACATGCCAATTACAGTGCTGTTTTTTTAGGTGTATTCACCTTGAACTAAAAATAAAACTGACATAAAAAAATCTGTATTTTTCCTATAGAAAAAGATAAATAAAACATGAATTATTCTGTTGAATATGAATCCAATAACAGTCTAACATGTAACTAGTAGAAAATTACAATGCTCCTTCCATTTAAAAAGGGTATATGAGCCGAGCTGACAAATAAAACTAGTAGCGGCAACTGGCAACAAATACAATCAAGTGAAGTCCAAATGGAACTGAGCAGGTCTGCAACCATTATGAAATCTCACACAATGCGGTATAACACTAACCTGGTAGCCTAAGCTTGGTTGGGCATCGTTAGCGTAGCAGACATCGTTGCATCGAAACTGAAAACAATGTGAACTAATAACTCAAACTAGAAAGTACATTTCCTGGAGAAAATGTGAGGTGGGCTAGCTGCCGCAGCTGTATGTAACAGCTACTGCTAGTACTACTATGGACCGGGCAATCTCCATGCACCCACCGGTGAAGACCATGTGTCTCTAGCCCACTCAGGGGCTGAATTGTGGGGTCCGTGGCATGGACAGTGGCGTGGTGGCGAGACTCCGTCCCCTCAGGTCAGAGCCGGTCGGGGACAGTGTACCCCTCTCCGGGCCACCTACCCGCCCGCACCGGTGAAGACCGTGTGTCTCTAGCCCACTCAGGGGCTGAGTTGTGGGGCCCGTGGCGTGGATAGTGGCGTGCTGGTTAGGCTCCGCCCCTTTGGGTCACAGCTAGTCTGGGACAGTACAGTGACCTCCGGGCAATTTCCATGCATCCACCATTGAAGACTGTGTCTCTAGCCCACTCAGGGGCTGAAAAGTGGGTTCTGTGGCGTGAATAGTGGCGTGGTGGCTCCACTCCGCTCCTTTTGGTCATAGCCAGTCAGGGACGGTGTACTCCTCTCCGAGCTACCCACCGACCCCCACCAGTGAAGATCATGTGTTTCTATTCCAATTTGGCTGAGTTCTGTGCTACCACATTAGTTATAAAAGGGTGCCTGTACCTTTAAGAGAGGCTGCACATGCACACAAATTCAAAAAAAGCAACAGCTGCCACCACTCTAATCCCAACTGACAATCTGATCCTAGACATGGTCCGCTTCAGACAGATCTATCGCGAAAACTACAAAATGTTACAGCTTATATATTGACACCATAGGAATCCTGAGAACGTGCAGAACATTTCTATGTATAATATGTCCGTATAGCTTAAACACTGTAGGCATGGCGACAAGTTAGAAAAAGGGTAAAAATGCAAAATTAGCAGCTCAAAAGTTAGTGCGGCACCATATGTTTCAATGGGGAGCGCAGTTGCGGAACAAATCATCATACCTCAAAAACGGCAAGTCACACAGCTTAGATACTTACATTGTACGAATCAGCACAGTTGTGTGAACGTTTTGATGTATAATATGTGTATGAGCTGTTAAAACTGTAAGCATGGCAACAAGTTAGAAAAAGGGTAAAAATGCAAAATTAGCAGCTCAAACGTTAGAGTGCGTTGCCATATGTTTCAATGGGGAGCGCAGTTGCCGAACAAATCATCATACAGCGAAAACTGTAAGTCACACAGCATAGATACTTACATTGTATGAATCGGCACAGTTGTGTGAACATTTTGACATATAATGTATGTGTGAGTGCCAGCAGTTTACAAAATGTGTGAATATTTTCAAAGCAACTGCTGCCACCACTCTAAAAACAAAGTCACTGAACATTCCAAAAGCAGTTTCAAGCAGTTTCAATGGGACAAAAAATAGTTTTAAAAGTTAAATTTCTAAAAAACTATAAAAAATATCAAAAATCTGAATGGATCCATTAAAGAGCTAAACGTCACGAACATTTTAAAGTTTGAATGAAGTTTCTAGCACAAAGTATGAAGAAGTAGTTGAGGGCCAAAAAACTGGGGAGAACTAGAATAAATAAATAAATAAATAGTGGGAATATCACAAGTTGGGCTAGCTTCTACAAGCTAGCTTCTACAAGCTAGCCCACCTAATAAAGTAAGAAGGAAAGAAAGCTGGTAGCTGACATCACCATGCGGCCTGGCGGCAACGTGCCTGGGGACGGAGATGACATCACCATGCAGCCTGGAGACAGCACGCCGGGGACAGAAGATGACATCGCCACGCAGCCTGCCTGAGCCCCAACCCCCCTGCCCTAACACAGCCCCCTCCCCAGCCCCGTGCCTCATGCCCTCACACGTCTGCTCCTCCCCCGACTTGACCACCTCCACCATTATTATTGGCAGTTCTATAGTATCTCTCCCCTAACTGGAGGCTCCTCCAGAGTTCACTGTTTCCCAGGTGCTCGAGTCCGTGATCTCCATCACAAACTCGCAAGCATCCTGGCTGGCGACACCAAGGCCAAATCCATCCTTCTACACGTAGGAACAAACGAATATCAGAGCCCGTCAGTCAGAGGTTTAAAAAGATGATTTTAAAGAACTGATAAATATCCTGCTAGACACTGGAAAACGGATCCTCATCTCTGGGCCCCTCCCTACATACCAAAGGGGTGCTGAGAGATGGTCCAGACTGTTAGGGCTTCACACTTGGTTACAGGACTACATACTGCGCTTCTCTGGGAGTCCCCTTCATATCCAACCTGGGCCTGTTCTGGGAGAGGCCTAGCCTACTGAAACATGATGGTCTCCGCCAGAGAGGCTGCTCTCTGAGAACATGGCTTCTTCCCTCAGGCGCTGACATCGTGTTGAAAATTCTGCCAATCCATCTCCCCTAGGTCCCAACCCTACTGACCCAGTGCACACAAATTGATCTGCCGGGATTTTCGACATAATTTTCGACAGTAATTACCTCTGATCAGACAGTTTTTAGTGATCCTAGTGTTTCTAGTGGTAGGTGTATTCCAATTACACAATGCATTTATTTTTCAAGATCCCACAGAGCCAGTCACAGACCAAATGGAGTATGCACAGACAATTTGATATCTGTGCTTCTAACAAAGTGTAGCTCGAGTCAGTCCCTCTATCCAGAGCCAGAGCTGGCAAAACAATTCTCATTAACAATCTCATATGTGAACGTAAATTAGACTGCATGTTTTTAACTGAAACGTGGCTAAATAAAAATGGGTCACCAGTCCTTATTAGAGCCTCCCAACTATAGTTTCTTTCAGTCTACTAGAAGTGGAAAAAATGAACAGGAACATGAATTTACCTCTTTTTTTAAGTGCCAGCCTCCACTTCTAACAATAACTGTGTATAGGCCACCCAAGCAATATCCAACGTTCTTATCAGATTTTTCTGAACTCCTGTCCATTATCCACACAAATGACGATAAGATTATCATCACAGCCGATTTTAATTTGCATGTTGATAATAAGGGTGATTCAAAGGCCAGGGACTTTATCAACCTCTTGAACTCCATGGACTTTAGTCAACACTTTACTGGACCCACTCACAACCGAGGTCAATGTCAATGTAATTTTATTTAGCACCATTCATACAAATCAATGTAGCACATAGTGCTTTACACAGGAGACGGATAAAAACATAAATCATACAAACAGTGAAAACAGATTTAAAATAAACAATAAAAGTAAAATCATTAAAAATTAAAAGAGTGTAAAATAGAATAAAAACTATAAAATAGAATGCAAATTAAGAACACTAAGATATTAAAACAAGTAAAACTACGTAGAAAAAGCAATGTTAAAAAGGTGAGTTTAAAGATCTCACTTAAAAATTACCACTGTCGCAGACATTCTCAGGTCCTCTGGGAGGCTGTGGGCATACGAACTAAACGCTGCCTCTCCATGCCTCTTAGTCCTGGCTCTAGGGCCCATTAAATGCTCAGTGCCAGGGGACCTGAGGGACCTACTGGGTGTATATTTTAAAAGCATATCTGATATGTATTTAGGTGCTTGATTGATGACTTATAGACTAATAAAATAATCTTAAAATCCATTCTAAAACTGGCAGGTAACCAGTGCAGTGATTTTAAAACTGGTGTGATGTGTGCCCTCCTTCTGGTCTTAGTGAGGACATGTGCTGCAGCATTTTGTACTATTTGAAGTTGGCTAATAGCTTTCTTTGGTAGACCAGATAGGAGAGAGTTACAGTAATCCAACCTGCTACTGATAAAAGCATGCATTAGTCTTTCAATGTCAGCCTGGGAGAGAAAATGTTTCACCTAAGAATTGTTTCTCAAGTGATAGTCACATTCTTAATATGGGCCTCAAAATTAAGATCTGAATCAAACATGACACCTAGATTTCTGAATTGGCATTTGATGTTCAGTGTTAGTGTTTTTAAGTGCCCAGATAGTCTCTCCCTTACAGCTTTTTCACCAATGATCAGCACATCAGTTTTATCCTGGTTTAACTGAAGGAAATTCTGTGACATCGATGCAGTTATATCAGCAATGCGAAAATCAGACTGAAAAGTGTCAAGGATACAATTTGCATCTAGGAAGTCATCTAACTGTTTGAATGCAATTCTTTCTAGAATTTTACATAAAAATTGGAGGTTGGAAATCGGTAAAATTACTGAGTACTGAGGAGTCTAGGTTGTTTTTCTTCAGGAGGGGTTTTACCAGAGCAATTTTAAGAACCAATGGGAAATGACCTGTACTGAGGGAGCAGGTAACAATGGCCTCAGACACAGAGTTAAAATAGTCTTCAAGAACTTGGTGGGAATAGGATCGAGAGGGCATGTAGCTGACTTGAGTTGTGACACCACTTTGCTCAGCATTTCTGTGTCAACCGGTGCATTTTTTAGAGATCAATTTTGAGAAATGATCTCTCCTAGCATTTCGTATAGCCTTATTTAAGGCATAGAGATGTTCTTTAAAGATATCATGGTGAACCTGCAGCTTTATTTTCCTCCATGTGCGCTCAGCTCTTCTGCATGTTCTCTTAACTTGGTTTATCCCCTCATTTCTCCACGGAGCTTTTTGTTTGGCCATGACCTTTTTCAATTTCATAGGTGCTACAGAGTCGAGGGCAGCGCTCAATTTCACATTAATATTGGTCACTAGGTCATTTACATGTGAAAGCCCCACTTCAGGGGTTGTTACACTACTTGTGTTCATCATTATTGCAAAGTTATCAGCCACTGCAGAGTTCAGGAAGTGTTTCTTAACCAAGTGTTGTGTGTTAATCTCAACTTTGGGTATCAGTGCTAAAAAAAACAAACAAAAGTGGTCAGAAATGGCAAGGTCACTGATAGAAGATACAACAGTTGTGAGACCCTTTGAGATCACAAAGTCAAGGGTGTGACCTCGTTTTTGAGTGGGTCCAGTAACGTGCTGACTAAAGTCAAGAGATTGAGTTCAAGAGGTTGATGAAGTCCCTGACCGAGTAAACCCTCATTATCAACAGGCAGATTAAAATCGTCTGTGATGCTAATCTTATCACAGTTTGGATAATGGACAGATCAGAAAAATCTGCTAAGAAGGTTGGACATTGATTGTGTGGTCTATACTAGGGATGAGACAGTATACTGTAAAACCGTGAACCACGGTATAAAATGTCCACGGTATTAGAACCGTGACATTCCCTGTGTTTACGGTATTACGTTTACAGTATTACACAATAATGTGCTGCTGAAACTTTACATTTCACACTGCACAGGCACGCACACTAATATTCAATAAAGCTGTTTTCCTTCAAAGTAAAATACTTGTTTTTTTATGTGTGTTGGGGAGGTGAAATGCCGTATTCCGTGAAATACCGTAAACCGTACCGTGTAACTAGATACCATACCGTACCGTAATGCAAAAATCCATACCGTCTCATCCCTAGTCTCACAGTTACTATCAGAACTGGAGGCTGGTACTTTAAAATTAAAGCATGATATTCAAAAGAGGTAAAATCATCAAAGGAAATGCTTCTGCAGCTCAGAGCATCCATAGCTATGGTGGCTGTCCCTACCCCTTTTTTCCACTTCTAGTAGACTAGAAGAAACTATAGTAGGGAGGAGAGGCTTCAATAAGGGCTGCTGATCCATTTGCATTTAGCCAAGTTTCAGTTAAAAACATAGTCTAATTTACATTCACATATACAATTGTTGATGAGAAACGTTTTCCAAGCTAGGGACCTAATGTTCAGAATTGCCATTGATATATTCTCTAGATAGAGGGGCTGACTCGTGCTACACTTTGTTAGAGGCACAGAAATCTAATTGTCCAGATCCATTTATGCACACTGTGTCAGTAGGGTCGGGACCTAGGGGAGATGGATCGGTAGAATTTTCAACACGGTGTCAGTGCCTGAGGGAAGAAGCCATGTTCTCAGAGAGCAGCCTGGCCCCCAGACGATTTGGGTGGAGACCATCACGTTTCAGTAGGCTAGGCCTCTCCCAGAACAGGTCGAAGTTGGTGATGTAGGGGACTCATACTGTAGGAAAGCGCAGTAGTCCTGTAGCCAGTTGTAGCCAGTTTGGAGCCATCTCTCAGCACCCCTTCGGTAATTAGGGAGGGGCCCAGGGATGAGGATCCATTTTCAAGTGTCTAGCAGTGTATTTATCAGTGCTCTAAAATAGGGTTGCAAAATTTCTGGAATATTCAAAGCTGGAAACTTTCCATGGGAATTAACGGGAATTTATGGGAATTAATAGGAACAAACTGGGAATTTGGGGGTTATCTTTACCAACTTTATTTACCTTGTCATAAACAGACATAAATATAAACATGTTGTTTTGTTATAAGCAACCATGCAGGCAAACATTTCTAATATACATTTTAAAAATTTATTTTTTTGCTTAATCTATGTGTTTAGAACCCTCTTAGTGTCCAGGATGCTAGGAATTAGCTGTTCATGTGATGGATGAATGCACAGTACAGGGTTGAAATTCAACTGAATTTTCATTGCATTTTATGTTTTTTCCCCTAACTAGGCTACATTTAAGTTCCCTGTTATAGGGGTACGTGGTGGTGTAGCGGTCTAATGCATCATGTTCTGGTGCAGCTGCCCACCGGGGTCCAGTGGTCTCGCCAGATCTGAGTATGGCCGGATCCCAGAGGGAGTGGCTTATTGGGTCATTCATTCTTTTGTTGCCAAAATGCGCACGCACACTTAGAACCAACAGGTAACCGCATTTTTACATAGCTTCTATAACATCCAGTGACAAAAAACTGTCCACACCAAGGTTTGAACCCACGAGGTTTGAACCCACGAGTTTTGAACTCGCAACGTTCAGCATGGGAGACTTTTGTTTTGATGTTATGGGACCACTGCCTCTTGTGGTAGCAACATAGAACTGCAGGTCAACAAGGGAAGGGACCCAGGGAACCCGACATTTGACAGCCTCATAAACCCGGCCCTCTACACACCTGTCAAGATGTTCTCTACTTCCAAGTGTGAGGAATTTGTAGCATATTTTAGAGATAAGAAAACTGACATTAGGATGAATATCAACCAAGCAAGACCAAATGTTTTGCTTGATGACCCTCCTCCTCCACTGAGCAGTGGTGTGAGCTTGTTTGCAACAGTTCACACAGAGATGCTGAGCAAAGTGGTGGCATTGTAGATCATGATATCCTTATTAGAAGACTTGAGAACTGGGTTGGCCTCTCAGGTCCAGTCCTTGACTGTTTCAGGACCTACCTAATTGGCTTGAGTTTTTCGTCACCCTTGGTGATCTCAGCTCAAAAATCAATTCAATGTGGGGTTCCACAAGGATCCATTCTAGGGCTCCTACTTTTAAGTCTGTATGCTACCCCTACATGACGTCATTAGGAGGCACAATATTAGCTACCATAGCAACACAGATAACCCCAGCTCTTCCGTGACACCCGATGACTACAGCACAGTTGACCACTTGGTAGAATGCATTGCTGATATAAATGCATCGATGTCACAGAATTTCCTTCAGTTAAACCAGGATAAAACTGACATGTTGATCATTAGTGAAAAAGCTGAAAGGAAGAGACTATATGGGCAATTAAAAACACTAACACTGAACATCAAATGCCAAGTCAGAAACCAAGGTGTCATGTTTGATTCAGATCTTAATTTTAAGGCCCATATGAAGAATGTGACAAGGACATCTTTTATCAATTGAGAAACATTGCTAAGGTGAAAACGTTTCTCTCCCAGGCTGACACTGAAAGGCTAATGCATGCTTTTAACAGTAGCAGGTTGGATTACTGTAACGCTCTCCTATCTGGTCTAGCAAAGAAAGCTATTAGTCAATTTAAAATAGTACAAAATGCTGCAGCACATGTCCTCACTAAGACCAGAAGGAGGGCACACATCACACCAATCTTAGAGTCACTACACTGGTTACCTATCCGTTTTAGAATAGATTTTAAAGTCGCACAGAAACGGACCTTTGAGATCATCTAACTTCCGTAGTTAGACGTATTTCCGACGCAAAAAAGCTATGAGGGTGGGACATATGTTTAGAGGAATTTGATTGGAACATTGACAAGTGGACAGGTTTTAAGAACTTTAGACAGATTCGATAGAAGGATAGCGTTGATTGACGGGTGGATGTCGTGAAATTATTGGCCTAAAATCTAAGGTACCTGTTGTCTTCATTGCACGTGACCTACCGTTTTCCAGGAAGTAAGAAATTATATACTTTGATACAAGATTACAACAAAAGTACAATTTTGTAATTTTTTTTGGCATACATAGTTGAATAGGTGAACGATGACCAATTATGTGAACCAAAATGGGACAGAATGCTTTTTTTTATTTCAGTGCGACTTTAAGGTTATTTTATTAGTTTACAAAGCACTCCATAGCCATGCACCTGAACACATGTCAGGCATGCTTTTACGATATACAACAAGTAGGTCCCTGGAGCCAGGACCAAGAGACATCGGGAGGCAGCCTTCAGTTTTTACACCCCCAGCCTTTGGAATAGCCTGCCAGAAAACCTAATAATGGCTGCAACTGAACTTTTAAGACATACCTTTTAATCTTGTTTTTATCATGTAAAAAGCTGCCGCCATTGGTGTGTGTGTGTGTGTGTGAATGGGTGAATGAGAGGCCAATGTAAAGCGCTTTGGATAAAAGTGCTATATAAGTGCAGTCAATTTAGCATTTACCAAAATAGCGGACTTTTAGTTTGCTAATATTTTAAGCATAAGTCAATGACATTTTACATTGCAAAAATCAGCATCGAGGCTACCGTATATTTTCTGACTGGGAGTGAGAGATGAAATGAAAATATTTTCTGTTGCTGTAGCTAGCTACATAAGTAATGAAACCACAGTTTAGCCTGTCTTCTGATGTTAATACAGGATAACTAGGCTATGTGTTGTGGACTAAATTGTGTTGTATTGAAGTTAGTTCACATTTTTCCCATTTAGGCTATACATTTTCAGCAATGCTTTTGCGATTTATGTTCAGCTTTTCAGCATTCACAAGCATTTTCAACAGGAAAGATTTTTGTGCGTTGGCTGTAAGCCGACACACCATGAAGAGGGAATGCCTATTTGTCACTCACTCCCTTTCTCCGCCAGTTGTTGACCGTTGCAGTTCTATGTTGCTACCACAAGAGGCAGTGGTCCCAGAACATAAAAACAAAAAGACTCCACAGATTTCCCAGGTCAGCGGTGACGGAGTGGCAATACATCCATGCCGAGTGGATAGTGCTCTGCCGAGCACCGCGAATATTGTGAGAAAGACTAGTATTTTATATACCATCAAGATGTCTGGCCGTTGCATCTACGGGTGTACAAATTGGCGCTTTAGTGGCAAACTTTATTCGTTTCAAAAGGAAACCGGCCTTTTCAGAACTGGAGTCGCCTGTGGCTACAAGCCATTAAGCGTTTGCGGTGCCCATTTTATATCGGGTAAATTATTTTGACTACCTGGTTTCACTGGGATGTCTGATTGAAATGTAGAGTAATATCTGAAGTAAACAGTAACCCATAACCTGGCTGCATGCTAAGCTAAAGCTAAGTTCAGTAAATTAAGCCTAATGATAGCTAGCTAACGTTAGCTAGTGCTAGCTAACGCGCTAGCTAACTCAAGACCTGAGGAGTCGGAGATTGCTAACAGCTAGCAAAACCTAATGAAATGGTGAGTCCTGCTTTGCAGCTTTATGCATTTCAGATTAATCATTTTGGCAATGTGTGTGAATTTGCTGCTATGTGAGAGATAAGGACCTATTGTTGCATGTTGTTGATAAAAGCTTCCCCTTATTATGGTGTCAGAACGATGGCTTATGAATGCGATACAGTAGCCCAGAGATGGTTAGCACTGGCAGGGCTATTTTCAGTTTGATAAAAGACGTTGTGGTGTTTGAGCACGAGTTGTCGTACTCTTGTGATGGACTTGTTTTGGTAGGAACAATTAAATTGTCCCAAGTGTTGCAAATTATTGGTACCCACAAATAGAGTAGTGGTGAGAGCATTGGACTCCCACCCAGGAGTTGGGGATGACTTTATGTCAGTGTAACTGCTTTAGCCACTGACCGCTAGGCTTGGGAGGTTTTCCGGTATTACGGTTTACCGCGGTGCTATAAAATCTGGACGGTCTTATCAGCAACCGTCTAAAGAATTATGCAGCAATTTCTGAATAAAACATATTATTATTTTTGTTGTTGGTGGTGGTCGTGGTGTTATTATCATTATTTAACCATGTTAACAACACTAGAACAGTTTAGAACGCACGCACCCTCCGCAGCGGTCAGTCAGAATTGTAGCCTACCGTAGCCGGTATGCCCTACACAGTATAGGCTAATACACAACAACGATGACAATAATAATAATGTTTAGATAAAGTAGCCCAGACCAGAACGGCAGGATGTCTTTTTCCGTTTATTGCCCAACAAACCATAAAGCCTCTGTCAACGAAGCCCCTCTCGCATATGGCCTATAGGCTACAACAAATGCGCAAAGGAACTAAATCCTATAGGCTATTATTATAAAACTAGGCCTATAGGCCGCCTATGCATTTGATGGTAAAGTGCACATAGAAACAGCCTACAGTAACGAAATGGCTATTATTATAAAAGTAGACCTACACTATCGCCTTGATTGTTGTATAGGCTAGGCTATAGACATGTATTTTCTAAGAATAATAGGATTGGCTATTCCCAGACAAATGATTCACGAATGCTTGTAATTGTGATCACTTCTGAATATTCTGAAACGGGCTACAACTGCTATTTGACAAAGTAGGCTATCCTACCTTTTTTGAAACGCTTCAGTAACAAGACCGCAATGCAACCACTACAACATTACAAGTCTAGGCCTACTCTGCAACGTTCAACCATTTAGTTTTGTTGCTAATCTTTGGTCTGAACTGGGCATAAGCAAAACATTTAGTCAATATTAAATCTAGCCCCATTCTAACTCGGTCTATCTTTTGTCAAAACTCTCCCGTCTCCTGCATCTCAAAAACGCACTCCCTCGCTCAAAGCTTTGCCGCACATTGAGCGACTACGGCACTCAGCAGTAAAATATCAATAGATCACTTATGATTTATCACAGAAGTCTAAAACTTTGATAAAACATAGAAAACACATGGATGGGACTGCGTGTGCAGCACTGACACGAGACGAGCCGTGCGCATTCTTCCGCTTAAAGACATGTAAAGTTTCCGCAGTCACTGGGTTATTATCGTCTCTATCTCGTTCCTTGTTTGAATAATAATTTAAGACTAGATGTTCGCGAGTTTTGTGCAAGCATGCATCGGCATTTGGCGTTTCTGTGTAGCCTACTCGAACTGGATAGCTGGTAACATTTCGAGAATAGGCCGACAGTTCTATTTACTGGCTTGGCCTGCGTGACAGAGGAATATGACTATTGCAACTTCGATTCGGGGAGAGACTATGCTGGAGAATGAGATGATGATGTAGTAGGCTATGCTTGATGAGTGGAATGGTGAACACTACCCGAGACCTAAACGATGAAGCAAGGAAAGTGAGGATGACAGCTTTATTGACGTTTTGTGGACATGTGCATGTTTGGGACAAATACAGTAGGCTACAGAAAGGTAAGCATACAATTCTCCTTTGCACTGTTGAGTAATGTTTTTTGGAGTAAGGTTAGCTGCCATTTTGACATAGGGTGACAAATAGACAATGCGTCGTTCACTGCAGCCTAGGTGAAATTTTCGGCGCGCGCACCATTATCCTTCCTGTCCAACGCAAATGACAGAAAATAACAAATCAAATCATAAAAAAAGTCTAATCACGGCGTGCCCTCCCTGTGCAGGGTTTAATGAATTGAAGCCACCTGGTGACAGCAGCATGCGCTGTGATTGGTCTACTTACGAACAAGATGAACAGCCTTTTTTTTATAGATGGCTCCGGCCGCGCCGTAGTAACGGTAATACTGACTACGGCGGTATTTTGTGGAGACTTAAAAACGGTTTCAAAATTTGGATATCGCCCAACTCTACTGACTGCTGCCATTAATGTTATGGAAGCTGCTGCTAGTTGTTGTGAGCTCATGAGCTAACTGGCTATCCCGCTCTCATTGTGCTGGATTAGCATTGGAAGCATTGGAACTGATGTGTCCAAGTGACAAGACCCATCTTTATTTATCAGACATTACCGTCCTACCAGTTCTGCACAGAAACAAGCCAGCCAACGCACATAAGCCAGGCTGGACCTGGCCTGGTTCTAGTAATATGTTTTTGTGTTGTTAATAAATATTCTAACGTCTTTACTACTTGCGTCTATGACAACACTGTTGAGACCATCAGGAGTGGAGCTAATGGTTCATTGCAGAGGTGGCGAGGACCTCATAGTGGGCCCTGTATGGAGATGCAAGACAGATCCAAGGGGAAACTTACGTAGACGGAACGGAAAGAAATGCAGATTACGATTAGGTGTTCTATTTCAGCACCATGGACAGTGCCATGGATTTATCAATAAATGGTGGCCTGCTGATATTTAAGCAACACAACTGCTGATCGGCTATTTCAGCACTATGGTCGGAACCATGGATTTTACCCATAATTTGCTCAAACCTCAGATAAAGGATGAAAAATACGGCAGACGAAACTAGCTGGCAACCAAGGATAGCAGGCAATACACAGTTTAACATCCAATGATGTTGTTGGATGTCCAGCCACACAGCCGTATAGCCTACACAATCAAGCCACATCTACCGTTACACACAACAACAAACTACTAAGTGTTCAAGCAATGTGTCACAACTAGAAAGTACATTTCCTGGAGAAAATGTGAGGTGGGCTAGCTGCTGCAGCTGTATACTGCTAGTACTACTATGGACCGGGCAATCTCCATGCACCCACCGACGAAGACTGTGTGTCTCTAACCCACTCAGGGGCTGATTTGTGGGGTCCGTGGCGTGGACAGCGGCGTAGTGGCGAGACTCTGCCCCCTCAGGTCAGAGCCGGTCAGGGGCAGTGCAATGACCTCTGGGCAATCTCCGTGCACCCATCAGCGAAGACCGTGTGTCTCTAACCCACTCAGGGGCTGATTTGTGGGGTCCGTGGCGTGGACAGCGGCGTAGTGGCGAGACTCTGCCCCCTCAGGTCAGAGCCGGTCAGGGGCAGTGCAATGACCTCTGGGCAATCTCCGTGCACCCATCAGCGAAGACCGTGTGTCTCTAGCCCACTCAGGGGCTGAATTGGGGTTCCGTGGCGTCGATAGTGGCGTGGTGGGGATACTCCGCCCCCTCAGTTCAGAGCTGGTCGTGGACAGTGTACCCCTCTCCGGGCCAACCACCTGCCCCCACCAGTGAAGACTGTGTGTGGCGAGACTCATCCCCAAATAGTTTAGAATACTAAGGTGTGTGTGTGCGTGTGTGTCCGCGCGTGCGGGTGGCTGGTTTCTTCCTAAAGTCTACAATCATCTCCACTGTCTTGAGAGCCTTGAGCTCCAGATTGTTTCATTCATCTGAAGGTAGGAATATAATGCTGCAGTAGTCATAGAAGGGTGTCTGTACCTTTAAGAGAGGCTGCGCATGCACCCAAGTTCAAATCACAACTTACACTCTGAACATTCCATCAATTGTTTGAATGGGAAAGCATGACCAGGGCTGCGTTCAAGTTCAGCTAACAGAGGCGAACGTTCGTCGCAAACATGTTTTCTCCAAATGGTCACATTTGAACGGCTTTTAATGAACGTTACAAATAGTTCACATAAACGCAACAATGTTCCAAAATACCGTTAGGCTACAAGCCTGGGTCCATTGTGAGTGAAAAACATCAAGTGTACTGAACATTCCACCAGCAATTTCAATGGTACAAAAATTACTATTAAAGGATAAGTACACTGAAGTTCATGTTTAGCCCTCTTCCTGGCTTCCCTGGCATGTATCTGACTAGTACAGGTTAAAATATTTCTGTTTTGTGCAGTACAGTGAGTTCTGTGTCAATAACGTCGGCTCACGCGCCCTGGCTCATTGCTAGCTATGGGCACACTCAAAAAACTCAAAAAAGTATTATATACTTGGATTTCAAGTTCAGGAATTACATGGTTTATGCTTACCAAGCTCTGAAGTCGTCCTGTAAACACCATAGGTCCTTTCGCCTCTGCATTTCAAAACAACAGCTAACTTGTAAACAGTACTACTTTCGAATGAATGAATGAATAAATGTCTTTATTGTCATTGTACAAGTACAATGAAATTAGAAGAGCAAACCTTTAAGGTGCAGAACAATAAAAGTATATCTAAAGTATAAAAGTATAAAAGACTAGTCATAATAAATATACACTAAGGGTAGAAAAACACAAGAATGCACAACATTCACAATTAACATTCACATTCTGCTAGGGCTGCACGATTATGACAAAAGATAATAATTGTGATTATTTGCTTCAAAATGGTAATTGCGATTAATAATTGCGATTAATATTTAATATATAATATTTATATATAATAACCAAAATGCGGACGTTGATCCCTTTCTTGCTACTAACTCACTGACTCACTAAGTCACTCGTTTTCGCTCATTTTATCACTACTCACGGCTGCAGGTACTCTTGTGACACTGGTCTTTACCTACTGCTATCTGTCTTCTCAGTGAAATTGCTGCGCACAGGGCACTCAGCAGGAACGCATGTGATCATCACTCAATTCAAAGCAAAATTATTAATCACATTAATTGCGGCCTTTTGCGATTATGTAATCGCAGAGGTCATAATCGCGATATCGATTAATTCACGATTAATTGTGCCGTCCTACATTCTGCTGATCAAACATTGCACGACTCCGTCATATTGCACAGTAAATAATTGCACAGTAGATAAGTGATGAGTGTTCAAGACTTGGTTGTGTTTAGTGCAATTATGGCTCTGGGGTAAAGACTGTTCTTTAGTCTATTAGTCTGTGATTTCAATGTTCTTGTGATTTCAAAGTGAGTGTGTCCGGGGTGAGATGGGTCCCTGAGGATGTTATGTGCCTTTCTGAGAGAGCGGGAACTATACAGGTCCTCCGGGGAGAGGAGGGGGCAGCCCATAATCCCTTGGGCCGTGGTGACGACCCTCTGGAGCCTACCTCTCTGTGGCTGTGCAGCTGGAAAACCACACGCAGATGCAGTATGTGAGGATGCTCTCTATGGAGCAGCAGTAGAAGGACACCAACAGTTCCTGTGTGACATGATTGTTCCTGAGAATTCTCAGGAAGTACAGTCTCTGGTGTGCCTTCTTGATGATAGCGGTGGTGTTGGGGCTCCAGGTCAGGTCATCATCCAGGTGAACGCCCAGGAATCGGACGTTGGAGATCCTCTCCCCCCAGTCCCCACTGATGAGCAGGGGCTGAATGTCCATTTTCTTCCTCCTGTAATCGACGATCAGCTCCTTGGTCTTGGTGGTGTTCAGGGCCAGGTTGTTTTCTGTACACCACATTGACAGCCGCTCCACCTCGTCCTGGTACGCGGATTCGTCTCCCCCAGAGATGATCCCCACCACGGTGGTGTCATCAGCGAACTGGATGATGGTGTTTCTGGTGTTGCTGGAGTGGGTGGGGATGCAGTCGTGGGTGTAGAGTGTGTAGAGAAGGGGGCTCAGCACACAGCCCTGGGGGGAGCCGGTGCTAAGGCTTAGGCCTGGGGAGATGTGGCGGCCTACCCTCACCTTCTGAGAGCGATCAGACAGGAAGTCCTTAATCCACTTTTCACCGTTTCATACAACAACCATCTCTTCACGCTGTAAACCTCCGTGAAATTCATCCGCGAATGTGCGGAAGTTTACAGCATGAAGAGATGGTTGTTGTATGTTCGGTGAAAGTAGTACTGTACAAGTTTCAATGAAGTTTCTAGCACAAAGTATGAATAAGTTTTAAAGAAGACAAAAAAGGGGGAGAACTAGAATAAGAAAGAAAGAAAGAAAGAAAGAAAGAAAGAAAGAAAGAAAGAAAGAAATAGTGGGGATATCACAAGTTGGGCTAGCACCTAATTATAGAACTATAATCAAGAAGATACAGCGGTCTACAACACAAGCACCAACATTTTTGAAAAAGGTAGCCAGATAGCCGGCATCTATGACAAGATTTGGCGGAGTAATTGGAGGAAAAGGGGGATGCTTGTTCCCTCAGCTTAGCCACTGGAGTTTCCATACTATCATCTTGAACGTCATCATCCTCATCATCACCACCACTAACATTTTCCCTTGCGTGGCTAGTACTAGCAGCCGTATCATTAACATCAGGATCATTGACAACATTTTCATCATCTGTGTCTTCTTCATTTATCTCATCCAAATCTGCATTGTTTTCCACAGCTACCTGTACGTTGCTAGATGCCGCATTCTTCTTGTCCTCGCTAACATCCCTTGCTTCGGTTGCTTGGCTAGCTAATGCTAGCAGCAGTCTTGGAGGGTTGAGTAGTGGAAAATAAATTTGTCAGGGGAACACACGAGGCCACCAGATTTTTCCTGTGCCTTGCCTCTTTACGCTTCAGTGCGCACTATTTTTTGCTTTTCAACATTTTATTCACAGAATAGGGGTACTACTAACGCTACTACAGCTACAGCTCAAGTCTAACCGATCATCGCAGCACTGCACTTCAAATGGTCACTGCTCACAAGCGTCTCAGATAGGCGGGGCCCCTATTAAGGGGGTAAGCTACTAAGGGGGTGTCAACGACAAAAGATTTTTATTTTTTATTTTATTTTAACTTTCTATTTTTTGCCACAATCAAGACACTCTAAGCTAACTTTATTCAACATATTCAACTATACAACAAAAATGCATGTTCAGTCTTGGGGCCAAGATGGGCCCCTTAGGACTGTGGGCCCGGGGCTGGCGCCCCTTTGGCCGCCCCGCTCCCTCGGCTACTGGACACCATGTATCCGTGACATGCCCGCCACACAGCAACAACACTAGTAGTTTCGGGGGGCCTACCACCCCCCCTGAAAAAAATCGTAGGGGACACACTGGTAATAGTATACAGTAGGCCCGGCTTAATCTAGAACAAACATAGCATTTGCTTTGTCTAGGAACCAGTAGGAGTCTTAACAGCATACAGCCCGAGCTAATCTGTAAATCAGACCTCATCTGGCCAGGATTACTGGATGTTACCGTTCACAAAGAGGAGCGAAAATGATCTGAGATCAGTTCTGCCTTTTGTCGGTCGTTATGAGTGAGATGATATTGACAATGTGGAACCCAATCCTGGATCAGCAGCACTAGAATCCAGCACATCTGTATCCAAAATTCAAGATAATTGCCTTGTTCACTAATCCACAAGGCCGTATTAAATGGCGTAGCCCTGGCTAGATTCAGACTCAAATTCAGATGTAGCCCTGGCTAGATTTCAATTCAGATTCAGACATATCCCCGGCTAGATTCAGACATAGCCCAGGCTGCTTCCCTAGCCTGGTAGAGTAGGGAACGAGAGGGAAAGCATGCTGTAGAATCTGACCAAGTTCCTTCCCAGCCTTGCTCAGTGTGTGTGTGTGAGGGGGGGGGGTCTTCAGCACACATTGTTTGTATTTGCACTACATGACTTGCACATTTAGATCCTGGCACGACCGTGTGCTTGCCAAAACAGTTCGCATTCACATTTACCAAGAATCATGCAAGCAGGAAATTCAAATAAGATGCAGATGAGTGAATTCCTTAAGCCTGGACCAGAAAATGAGCAGCACCAGTTTTCTCTGCTAGCTTTAACGACATTCTGTATCCACACTGAGCAGCAAAGGCAAACAGCCCATCCCATAATGTTCTCTCTTCTTGAAGGCACATTTGATTGCACTTTACATTCAGTCACCCTGTGTTTGTGTAGTAATAACTATACTGTAGTAAACACAGCTCACATCTAGGTGCTGAGAGTTCTTAGTTGGTGCATGCTCTTAGAAGCTGCTGTGCTTAACAGGGACTACCACTGCCAATACCAGACATGGAAGTGAGCTAGGCTAGTCCATGTGAGAGAGTATTGAACACTGAACTTGCTGTGAAAGAGACATTTTCCTGGTATGTGTGTGTGTGGGTGGGAGGGGAGGTGACTAAGTGCATGTGTGTATGTACAGGTAGGTGATTGAGTGAGTGTGTCAGTGTGTATCTGAATGTGGTTATTAGACTGTGAGTGTGTGAGCGAAATGCAGGCGTGCGAGGGGAGAAAGGGTCAGTGTGACACTGCTGCTCTCCACTGACTGGCCTATGTTCTCTGAGTCATCACACAGAGAATCTCTGCCATTTCTGACGTCATTAGCTGCGTGCGCACACACACACACACTCTGCTGCACTGACCAGAGGTCGACAAATTACAACGAGACTAGTGGGAGATTTAACAGGTGTGTGTCTGTCTCCCCTCACCTTGCACCATCTTGTTAGAATAATGTCACACCCGTCACATTTGCCACCACAAGTAGGCCTATTCATTCACTCTAAACAGACCTGTATCAAGCTAATGTCCTTTGGAGGGACACTCATTCACTCTAAACAGACCTGTATCAACCAAATCTCCTTTGGACACACTCATTCACTCTAAACAGACCTGTATCAATGTCCTTTGGACACACTCATTCACTCTAAACAGACCTGTATCAATGTCCTTTGGACACACTCATTCACTCTAAACAGACCTGTATCAATGTCCTTTGGACTCACTCATTCACTCTAAACAGACCTGTATCAACGTCCTTGGACACACTCATTCACTCTAAACAGACCTGTATAAATGTCCTTTGGACTTACTCATTCACTCTAAACAGACCTGGACACACTCATTCACTCTAAAGAGACCTGTATCAACCTAATGTCCTTTGGAGGGATACTCACAACGGATTATATTTATGAGCTGTCGAGTAATTTAAAACATGGAAATATTGTAGGGCAAGAGGCAGTAATGAATAACAGAGGCAGCGGCAAGCGGTTAGAGGTTGTTGTCAGGTGGGATCCCGACAGATCTCAAGTGCCCTTTCCTGGGGATCGAGAGAGAACGTGGACAGACCGTGTAAATGTGATACACAGTCCCGTCTGTGAAACTACCGGGCGAGGCTGGCTGGGTTGACCGGGTGAACCGCAGACAGCGGCTGGCTTAACATTGAATAAAGCACGTCTGTCTGAAGCCGAGTGATTCTAGGTCAAAATTGGATAATAATAATAATAAATAAATAAATAAATAAAAAGGTAGACTGCAGTGTTTTGCCTGAGATCATATTATTCACTGTATAACTTTAAAATGTTTCACTTATGTAAAAGCAGCATTTTCACTAAGGCGGTGTACGGAAATGTATCTACCGGCCGCTGTCACCGGGCAGTATAGTGCAGCTCAAGGCGTTAACGTTAGTGTGCGTGTATGTGTGTTACCTCAGTTAACCTCTCCCGTCTGGCTGCTCTGCTACCCCGGCTGAACCATAAGCAGCAGCTATCCTCGTGTTAGATAGATAGAAGCTACACTAAGTTACACCATACCATGCACAAAAACACCCACGTTATCAGGCTGCGGCAAATCCGTCTCTGCTAACGTTAACTTAGCTCGCAAAGCTGGTAAATGTGTCTCAAAGCTAACGTTAGCTGGTATCGCTGGCAAAGAGCTTGATCGATGTATTCCGTGACAGCTGTGTAAGCTAGGCTAGCTATGCTAATTTAGCTGAAATGCTGCTAGCTGCCAGGATTAAGGCTTGGTTTGTTTACATGCTGCAGTTTTAAACAGAAAATAGTAGTTAGCTATGCGATCATCAAATTATAGCTGTTACTGTAATTAACTATGCTTTGATATAAAGCGTCTAGCTAATTCAGTTTGTGAAGCTGGTAGCACTAAACAATTTATCACAAAGCCTTCGGAGGTAGAGTAAAAGTAGGAGAAATCCTAGATAACTGCTGACTAAGATCAGCCGAGGAGAGGATATTTAGTCCAGATCTGAAACTTCAGGAGCTCCAGCTAGCTGCTATAATGCTAACTATGCTAACAGCACCGTGCAGATCAAACCACCTGGCAGCCCGCTTCGGATTTCGGGAACGGTGAAAGTTAAAATACACGACAGACTAATTCACATTTACGGTGTGTCCGAATAATTACAGTATAACTTTAACATCTGGTTATAAGGTGCAGCTGGTCGGTCTTTTTCTCCAAGGCTTATGGTTTGATGGAGGTGATCGGACTGTCGGAGCGGTGGTCATGAAGGGACGTCGGCAGCAGCACCGAGACGAGCTGAACCAGCGGCTAGTCTAGTCTAGCTGCTACCAAGCGGTTATAACTTCAGTTTTCTTATTAGTTTGGCCAAAATCTTTCACCCAGAGTTGAAATATAGTAACCCGCATGCCGTCTTACCTGCCTAGTAATGTCTTTTGAGGCTGGGATGGTGGAACTAGCGGTAGATTCCCAGTGATAGTGTGTGATGCCGCGCATATAGCTGGATATGGTAAAGATTGTGGTTTAACCTAAAGACAACAGAGTTACAGTAGAAAGTCTGAACAGGGGATCCAGAACCACATGATACGGTACGTCAGCATATATTTGCATACGACGCCAGGAATATTTTCATTCAAGTGACATGAGAATGTAAAGAGTTGAGTTGTACAAGGACATATATTTCTATATTTCGCAACGATAACCACGGATTGGCATTTCAAATGGAAGCCTACACCCAAACTAATCATAATAGAATTGCCTACATTTTCAGATTAGTTTACCTACAAATAATTCTAGTGTTTATCATAACCCTATACAGTTCTAATACCCTACATTGTGCTGAAATAAGATTAACTCGACCATATCCACTTTCCTTTGATTATTGGTTCAATAAGCCACGAAAATGCTTAATGAACTAATTGTTTTTAATTACTACCTCGTTTAGACCAATGTATCCTGTTTATGACAAGTTGGATTAATTTACAGTGCCATGAATGAAAAGAAAATGTAAAAACGGAAAAGGAATTCAAATCTTCTTTAGCTAGAATGCCTCACATCACTCCATTCAGTACTCTATACTGTATATTGCTTTCAATATGAGTTAGTACATTTGATTTAAATTAATAAACATTCAATATGTGTGTGTGTGTTGGGTGAGGGGACATGGCCTGAACTGATTCTGATGGGTAGGGGAATAAAGTATCTTGGTGTATAAAATGGGGAAAAAAAACTCTTTCTTATAACAACTTCTATATATATATATATGATAATTCGTTATTTTACATGTGACCAGTCAGTCAATTAAAACCTATAGGCCTATATTGAAAATGGTCAAATTCATCTACAGGGTCATCTATGATGAAAAGGCAACTGATAGCGACATCTTGTGGACACTTGTAGAACACCAGGCAATGAACACAATTTTCTACACGTGTCGTCTTTGTGCAGAGATCTTGGCAGAGGGCCAAAGTTTAGCGACATGATTTACTGTAGCCTAATCTATCATCTACATGCTACTGACTACGTTGCTCAGAAGAAGAACACTGACCTTGGATAGTCACATTGAGCCATTGCTTTACACACTATAGACGGCACTAGACCGACATATTTATACTACTGTCTATCTGATCTGTCTGGTCTAGTGTGCACAGTACCTCATGTTCTGATTATACCTCGAGCTGTTACTCTGCATTTCCTATAGTTTACATTCACACTGTCCGTACTAGTGTTTGGATATAGTGTACGCCTATATATCAGCGTATTCATACCAATCTGTTCATATTGTTAAAGGAGTAGTAAAGGGAAAATGCATGTTTAGCCCTGTTTTAAGGTTACTTATGATCATATACAATGGTTCAGATCAAAACGTTGACAAAACTAGCACTTTTGAGAAAGTCTGATAATTGCTCTACCACCGTTTTGGTCATACAATGGATGTGGGTGGGCACCTTGAAAAATCATTCAAAAACATGTTAAACTCTCGATTTCAACGACAGAAGCTCACCGAGGGTGTAATTGGTGTCCGTTGGTGTTCTGGCATCAAATTCGCCGCAAAGTATTAATCCTGTAGGGTTTTATTGATCATTTTATGAAATCCATTGACTTGTATTGCGTTGTAGATGTGTAGATCAATCCGCAGAGGGGATTCAGGAAGCGGAACTACTTATGGTAGCTATTGTTATTGTTTATGTTGCTAGGCTACCTAGTTTGCAGAAGTTTACACACGTATGTGCTGCGACTAAATAGTTCTATGCTAAATATTTTTTAAAAGCCTTTTACAGATGAACTAGAATCTTACTTTATGTATTTATATGTCAGAACGCCAACTAACACCTCGGTGAGTTTCTTGTCTTTGAAATTGAGAGTTTAACATGTTTTTTGAATGATTTTTCACGGTGCCCACCCACATCCATTGTATGACCAAAGTGCTAGTTTTGTCAACATTTTGATCTGAACCATTGTATATGATCATAAGTAACCTTAAAACAGGGCTAAACATGCATTTCCCCTTTACTACTGTACTCCTTTAATACTGTTCATACTGTATTAGCACATTCATACCAACCCTTAGAACGTATCCCATTAATACATCTAACTTCTGGTTAGATGCTTAACTGCATTTCATTGTCTCAGTATTTGTACTCTGTGCAATGACAATAAAGTTGAATCTAATCTAATCTAAATATCAATCATGCCAGCAACTGTTCAATTTAAGCCAAGAAATAAGTTTGGACAATAGTACAGAATATGGAATTCAACCAATTATATTCAACAAAATATGTTATGTCCAGGGAAAACGTGAAGGCCCAGTCTGTTCCCCCACCAACGGTTGGTAGATCTGGGCCCTATCATGACTGCTGCTTACAAACCTCAGACTGGACACATACAACACACACACACACACACAGTCATTATAGTGGTTGGAATATAAAATATCTAAATGATTCAGCTCCTGCACTTCCGCCCATGTTGTCGTCAGCATGGGCAATGGCATTAGTAGCGCATGCTGTCAGGGAAGACATGGACATGACAGGACACACTACCCATGAATTAAGCACAATATAATCAGTTGTAGGGCATTCTGATAGACATTTCCTATGTGACGATGTGCTACCCATGAATTAAGCATATGATCGGTCATAGGTCATCTTGAAGATTAGGGCTGGGTATTGGCAAGGACCTCATGATACGATACGTACAGTATCACAATACATGGTTCACAATACGATAAGTATCACCATACATTGCGATACAATACGATTAGGGCTGTCAAAAAAAATTCGAATTCGAAAAAATTCGAACATCTTTTTTTAAAAGAAGTTCAAACCTAAATTTGAGAGTTTGAATATTGTAATATTAATAAATAATATTACTTATCGCTGTCCCTGTAGTTATTGAATAAGTAGGCTAAACATTTATAGGTTACAATTTATTTACGGGCAATAATCCAATGATCCAGACCCAGCACCTTATCGAAAGATGAAAGTTAACACCTCAGCGAGGGGTAACCGTGTTCACAGTACAATATAACAGTCAAGGGTTATTTTATTAGGCTATTATATTCATGAAAAATATTTTCTTAAAAAAAAAAAAACATATACATTTGAATATCGTTCAAACTATACTAAATTAATTCGAATATATTCGAACTCAATTTCATGGCACTTTTGACAGCCCTAGATACGATACAATACATTGCAATACTCTAATTTACTGAAAATGCAACTCCATCCCCCGCTCCCTGGAGGTGATCCTGAGAATGTAAGGACATTTTAAATCCATTTAAAACATGAATTATGTATGACTGAATACTATCCTTAATGTTCTATATCTATCTCTATTTCGTGTCTTGTTCTGTATATTTTCCGTTTGCAAAAAGTTTTTTAATTAGTGAATCTGCCCCATGATTAGGATCCGCTCCAACATGTAATGGGTTCTTCCTTGGCCCATGCTACACCCATCCACCCCCCCCCCAATTTCTCCTCGACTTCGTCCCGGGTGGAGGTAATGAACGCTTGAACTATACAGTGTTTGGAACTATTCGCCCCACGACGCATTACATCCGTATTCTCTGACAACAGAAGTCTATGGGAGTGTCGCAGCTCTGTGGTTCTGAAGTTCTGTCCTCGCAACTCCCTCTGCTGTGATGCTGGTTGGCTGACTGCTCGTCCTCACGCCTCATGTGTTATTCATGAGCCTGAGCAGAACTGGACCGTCACGGTATCTGGGAACATTTACATACAAATGAGCCGTGAATTAATTATTAATACACTCCCTCGGTTGATGCCAATTATAAATGTCACCGACAGAATGCAGTATTAGTTTTTTTCAAGGGCGAAGGCCAATGCACTCTGCCGTGAGCAAACATTTTGAACAGATCTGGTCAATTTATTTTACACGTCGTCCTTGTAAACTGCCGGTGCATGAAAAGTGTCTTGAATGCGCAGTGTTTTTCTCCACTGTTGCATCATCATCAGTGTTTTGATAGGCTACGGTGTTTATCCTAGCTCCGCCCCAGCGACAGCACAGAGCAGGAGATAATATTTTCGTTGGCGTGTTTATTTATGTATTGGTTTGTTAGCAGTATTACGCAAAAACTACCAGACTGGTTTTTATGAAAGTCGGTGGGGGGGTGTATCATGGGTCAACAAGGAACACATTACATTTTGGAGCAGATCCAACCTGAGGAAGGCGCCACAGAGCCGCCCAAACACGGCTACCCATTCACCTCCATTCATTTTTTGGACTTGGGATCAGAGGCAAAAAATTATCTGTTCATTATCAATGGGGGGGACTTGAAACGACCATATCTCGACATGGGAAGGTCTCAGAGACAGGGTTTGGACTCACATAAAGCTCTTGACCTAGCGCATGCAGCAATACCAGGGTTTTTCCTGAAGAGGCAGCTGCTACAAATTTTGTGCCGCCTCCAGCTCGACTGCCAACTGTGTACACATTTTGCATAGTAGGTACTATTTTTTTGTTTTCCAGTGATTTATGTTGTAACATTTTAATCTGTGGGACCTCAAAATATAATTGGGAGCATTTGTGCGGGTGCATATAATTGTTCTGGTGCAACCTTTTTTCATTCAGACGATTCGCTAGTTGCACACTCTCGTGCGATGTTGTTTGCGGTGAAAACAAAGGTTCGAGACGTATGGGCCTTGCGTTTGATGGGTATCCGTCAACGTATGGCGGAAGGCGTGTCTGCCGCACGCAACAACAACGAATCACATTGTCCGAAACTGCGCTCGCAACAGCCAGTAGATTCTCCCAACCTGCTAGCGCGCTCTATTTTGAAAACCCACCCGGCTTTTCGTTTAGTGCCGTCATGGATGCTAATCTGGTCGAACGTATGGCGATCGTCTATGCATTGTGGTTGAGGCAACGTGAACGTGGTGCCCGCAGGTATAGGGTACATCCTATCCTGCAAACAAACAGCGATTATCCTCCATCTTGGTATCGAAAAATGTGAAAATCCCGCCTTGCGATGACGTCCTTCTCCGTCAAGACATCTGATTGGTCGGCAGCTCCGGCAACGCATCTGGAAGTTGAACATTTTTCAACTTTCGACGCTAGCAACGCAGGCAACGCAACGCACCGGGACAACAACGGAACCAGAATGCCATTCGGCTGCAGCCATTGAAAAAAGTGAATGGCATCCGTCAATGTTGACGCATCAAACGCAAGCGTGTGAGCCCGGGTCACAGAATTGATTTTAAGACTTTATTGTTTGTTTTTAAATCATTGAGCGGCCTTGCACCATCCTGTCTGACCTTCTCCCCCCCTACACCCCTGCTCACTGGACCCAGGGCAAGGCTTGGGACAGACAGGACCCAGGGTAAGGTTTGGGACAGACAGGACCCAGGGCAAGGCTTGGGACAGACAGGACCCAGGGCAAGGCTTGGGACAGACAGGACCCAGGGCAAGGCTTGGGACAGACAGGACCCAGGGCAAGGCTTGGGGCAGACAGGACCCAGGGCAAGGCTTGGGACAGACAGGACCCAGGGCAAGGCTTGGGATAGGACCCAGGGCACGGCTTGGGACAGACAGGACCCAGGGCAAGGCTTGGGACAGACAGGACCCAGGGCACGGCTTGGGACAGACAGGACCCAGGGCACGGCTTGGGACAGACAGGACCCAGGGCAAGACTTGGGACAGACAGGACCCAGGGCAAGGCTTGGGACAGAAGGTAGTAGAAGGGCTCGTCAACTGTGGAATAACCTTCCACTGGGAATCAGACCAGCTACGTCAGTGTCCTCTTTAAAACGCTTTTGAAAACCCATTTTTATAAACTGGCTTTTACATGAGTTGTTTTGTCACTGTCTTTCACCCTCACTTCTATTTTCTTCAATCAAGTTGGATTTATATAGCGCCCTTCATGATACCCAGAGCGCTTTCAGAGTCCAGTATTCATTCAGACACAGTCATACCGGTGGTGGTAAGCTACATCTGTAGCCACAGCTGCCCTGGGGCAGACTGACAGAATCAAAATCAGCGCTTACAGCCCCTCCGACCACCACCAACATTCATTGCATGTCTTTATGATGGTGCGGGAAGCCAGAGTACCCGGAGGGAACCCACACAGGCACGGGGAGAACATGCAAACTCCACACAGAAAGGACCTGGAACGACCAGGATTCAAACCCAGGATCTTGTTGCTGTGAGGCAACAATGCTAACCACTGAGCCACCGTGCTGCCCACGAACTTCTTCTTGATTGCATTGTATTTTTTAACTTCTGTACTTCCACTGCGTATTTCTGTTTTTTTTATGTCTGTGAAGCACTTTGTAAACCTGTTTTTGAATAAAGCTTATTATTATATTCTCAGGGAAGAGATACCACACTCACATGGCGAGCACAGAGAGACTCAGGAAGAGCTTCTTTCCCCAGGCCATCCGGCACCTAAATTACTCTAAATGACTCTATGCCCCCCCATCCGTTTATTTATTTATTCATATCCATATATAGCATGTACATAATCCATCCAGAGTGGTATCTATCTTATCTTACCCCTATCTTTATCCTGTATAGAAATTGTACCTATTGTGTAATTTGTAAATTTGCAACTTGTAAATTTGTCATTTGTAAATTGGGTATTGGAGTTTATCTGTGTTGAGTAAATCTTGGAGTCAGCAGCAACATTTCATTGTTACTACACTGTACATTACATTACATGTGAACAATCGTGAATCTTGCCAGTATGGACCAGGAGTAGAGGAGGTGAGACAGGCAAACATGTACAGCAACATGAAAGAAGAGGAGGAAAGACATTGACTCACATAAGAAACAGGAGAGGAGAGACTAGAGGCGGAGATCTCGAAAGTTTGCCATCGCGAGACTACACTGAACACCCCGCGCAAGCCAGGCTGACTGCCGGTAGGCTGCATACCGGTAGTTCTATACAATTACCGCAAGATGGCAGTATAGTGCCATGCAAATATTGGGACCTACAGTTGCCTGCCGGATTCAGATGCACACAACAGTGGAATTTGTGTATGTCCTTTCTCCACTCAGGCCGTTGTTAAAGGGTGTACCAGAACTATAATGTTTATTACCTCCATATGTCTTTTTACCATCTAGAGCCAGATGATTTACATTAACGTAGCTAGTTTCCGTAGTAACCCAAAGCCCAGGGGAGAAGAGACGAGGTCCCTCAGACAGAGCTTAAGTATAGCTGGCACTATGATGTCATAGCATTGCTGCATTACAAGGGATCACTGTCAATTTGATAAAAGGCCAATAGCCAGAGAAGTCTTTCCCTTTTGTGAAGTAGGTGAATACATGAGATATGTTGTATTGTAAAGGTGCATAAGGCACAATTCTTTTTCAACCTGCAGTAGGCTATCTACTACCTACAGATGGAAATTAGCAGCTTGCTATAATCTGGCGTATTTACGATCACACTTGTGTTTTTGTCCATTAATATGCACTGTCCCTATTTTAAATAAAATAAAAATAAATCTGTAGTTGCCACTAGGTGGACCATTGTCTACTCATTTTTGCTCCTTTCACAAAATGAATGTAGGCCTGTGATCTGTGATCAGAGTAGTGACAGCATGAATGTAGGCCTACCATCTGTGATCAGAGTGGTGAGAGCATGAATGTAGACCTACCATCTGTGATCAGAGGTGAGAGCATGAATGTAGACCTACCATCTGTTATCAGAGGTGAGAGCATGAATGTAGACCTACCATCTGTGATCAGAGGTGAGAGCATGAATGTAGACCTACCATCTGTGATCAGAGTGGTGAGAGCATGAATGTAGGCCTATCATCTGTGATCAGAGGTGAGAGCATGAATGTAGACCTACCATCTGTGATCAGAGGTGAGAGCATGAATGTAGGCCTATCATCTGTGATCAGAGGTGAGAGCATGAATGTAGGCCTATCATCTGTGATCAGAGGTGAGAGCATGAATGTAGGCCTATCATCTGTGATCAGAGTGGTGAGAGGAACACCAAGGGGATTGTTTACCTTTTGAGATTTTGAACATTGGGTAACTACAGCCCAGGGATGTGAGCAGGTTACCTTTAATGGGCTAAAATATAGGTCTTCAACATTAGGTGCATCATCGTAAGTACAGTGTGTCCCCAGTATGCACATGTAAATTACATGGTTGTTAGCCAAAAGAGAGAGAGAGAGAGATAGGAGAAAGGAACATCTGTCACTCCCCCATGATGGTGAAACCTCACTCTCTCCATCTGACCTGAATACAGTCCTTCCTGACCAAGAGATTGTGACATGACATGTCTGAAATAGAGCAAGAATTCCTCTGTGTGCGTTTTTAGTCTGAGTGAAAGTGTGTATGTGTGAGAGATGGGGACATAGAAAGAAAGAGAGGTAGAACAGAGAGAGAGAGGTAGAACAGAGAGAGCGAGGTAGAACAGAGAGAGAGAGGTGTTTGATTGCTCCCTCCCTGGCTATGTTGTACTTTCAGTTGACCTGTTTCCTCCTCAGTCAGTAAAGAAACAAATCACCACTTCCACATGAATGAACTCCATGTCCCAGCAGCCACTGTGGTCTGCAGTGGAAATCAATTCCCAGGATCACCTTGACGGTCCGACATTTGTTTTTAATGGAGACTCAGTCTGAAGCCAAATCAATTATGCATTAACAAACAAACAATGAAACAAACATGGATGTTTGTTTGTGCTCCTCTCTCCCCAGGCTGTTTAAACCACGCCTGGAAGGAGGTGGGCGGAGCCCTGTTATCTCCTCACAACATTCCTCAGGTGAATGAAGACTTGACAGCACAGACCACCAGAGGAGGAGATGGAAAGAGGGATTTCCCCCATGTGTTCTAGCAGTAGAGAGAGAAGAGAGAGAGAGAGAGAGAGAGAGAGAGAGAGAGAGAGAGAGAGAGAGAGAGAGAGAGCATACCTGAAGGCACAGTGAGTGGCAGTAACACCCAAGAGGCAGTGAATCTCAGTGATTATGCTAACGGCAGCTATCTGGTTGGTATTTGAAAGTCCTCAGGGGCAGTTGAGGAGTAATTATCAGAATGCTCTCCTCTCATTGGGCAGCATTTACTCATGCATACTAATCTAACTCATCCCCCAGACTAGACTACAATGAGTTCAGTCTCCTGCCTGTCGGCCTGCAGGCTCCACTCTGACTTCTGACCTGGGGTCCTCTTAAAGGTCTGTCTGTCTCCATGTCTGTCTGCCTCCCCACCTGTCTGCCTGTCTGTCTGTCTCCCCACCTGTCTGTCTATCTCCCCACCTGTCTGTCTGTCTCCCCACCTGTCTGTCTGTCTAGCTCCTCACCTGTCTGTCTGTCTGTCTGTCTCCCCACCTGTCTGTCTGTCTGTCTGTCTGTCTGTCTGTCTGTCTGTCTCCCCACCTGTCTGTCTATCTCCCCACTTGTCTGCCTGTCTGTCTCCCCACCTGTCTGTCTATCTCCCCACCTGTCTGCCTGTCTCCCCACCTGTCTATCTCCCCACCTGTCTGTCTGTCTCCCCACCTGTCTGTCTATCTCCCCACCTGTCTGTCTGTCTCCCCACCTGTCTGTCTGTCTATATCCCCACCTGTCTGCCTGTCTGTCTGTCTCCCCACCTGTCTGTCTATCTCCCTGTCTGTCTATCTCCCTGTCTGTCTGTCTATCTCCCTGCCTATCTGTCTACTGTATCTCCCTACCTGTCTGTCTCTCCACCTGTCTGTTCGTCTGTCTCCCCACCTGTCTATCTTTCTGCCTGTCTGTCTACTGAATCTACCCACCTCTCTGTCTGTCTGTCTGTATACTGAATCTACCCACCCCTCTGTCTGTCTGTCTGTCTGTCTGTCTGTCTGTCTACTGAATCTACCCCCTCCTCTGTCTGTCTGTCTGTCTACTGAATCTACCCACCCCTCTGATTGTCTGTCTACTGAATCTACCCACCCCTCTGTCTGTCTGTCTGTCTGTATACTGAATCTACCCACCCCCCTGTCTGTCTGTCTGTCTGTCTACTGAATCTACCCACCCCTCTGTCTGTCTGTCTGTCTGTCTACTGAATCTACCCACCCCTCTGTCTGTCTGTCTGTCTGTATACTGAATCTACCCACCCCCCTGTCTGTCTGTCTACTGAATCTACCCACCCCTCTGTCTGTCTGTCTGTATACTGAATCTACCCACCCCTCTGTCTGTCTGTCTGTCTGTCTGTCTACTGAATCTACCCACCCCTCTGTCTGTCTGTCTGTATACTGAATCTACCCACCCCTCTGTCTGTCTGTCTACTGAATCTACCCACCCCTCTGTCTGTCTGTCTGTCTGTCTGTCTGTAAGTAAGTAACATGTATTTATTTAGCATCTGACACAGATAGGCGTCACAAAGTGCTTCACAAATCATCAATAAATAAAAACAATGGCAAAAAGCACAAAACACAAACAACAAGGACAAAGAAACATAAAAAAACAGGCTAGGGAAAGGTTAGTCTGAACAGATGAGTCTTTAGCTGACTTTTAAAAGAGTCAACAGAGGCCACAGAACGAAGGGCTCCACAGCCAAGGAGCCATGACTTCGAAGGCTCGGTCACCTTTAGTCTTTAGCCTTGAGCGGGGAACAACCAGCAGGCGTTGTCAGATGACCTGAGAGACCTGCTCGTGATGTAGGGGTGGAGCAGGTCACAGATGTACGCAGGTGCCAGACAGTGTTAAATTCATCGACAAAAACTATGATGAAAATTATTTGTCAGCGACCTTATAAATAAAATCAATTTATAGTGACAAAAACTATGATATCTATTGACATTTTCATCAACAAATAAAAACTAGTAGACAAAAATGTTAGGGAGGGACAATTTGGGAAGAGATCCCATCAGAATGCTGAGATTTCTGTGAAAATCATGGCTGAAACCACTTTGAACACAGGAAAGGAGAGCGCATAGAAAATATTAAAAGTTAATTCAGAAGCTTAGCTTTGTCCATCAGTCTAATAGATGCAGGAGTAGGCTACAGTACTGTATGAGTTTGGAAATTCTAGAGAAATGGTTAAATAATGCACTTTAACTAACTAATCTATCTAACTAACTCATTCAATTTTAGTCGATTAAATGTACTGTAGATTTGGCTAAAATCTTAATGCTATTTAGTCAACTAAAACTAGACTAAAACTAAAACAATCAGATGAATAAAATATGACTAAAACTAAATAGCATTTTAGTTAAAAGACTATGATCAAATCAAAATTTGCAGTCAAAATTAATAGTGTGTTGTTTGTCAGCAGGCTCTCAGAGTTGTGTCTGTCTGTGACATCAGTCTCGGGGTCTTCCTGGGTTAACAACTCAGGCTGTAATTACTGCTCAGGATGGGGGGGTGCACTAACAAGATACTCTAACTCCTCTCTGCAATCACATGCTCATTGGGGGGGGGCACAGCAGGGTTCAAGCTGCTGGGATGTGCGCTGGCTCATCGGGCTGCAGCGGGGCTCTGCATGTGCTCTGTTCTCCTACGGTGAACCTGGTACTGGAGACGTGGAGGCTTGGTTTTAAAGGTGGTTTGGTTTTAAAGGTGGTTTGGTTTTAAAGGTGGTGTCTAGTTTTAAAGGTGGTGTCTGCTTTTAAAGGTGGTGTCTGCTTTTAAAGGTGGTGTCTGCTTTTAAAGTAGTAAAGGGAAAATGCATTTTTAGCCCTGTTTTAAGGTTACTTGTGATCATATACGCTCACCGAGGGGGTAATTGGTGTCCGTTGGTGTTCTGACATCGAATTCGCCGCAAAGTATGAATCCTGTAGGGTTTTATTGATCATTTTATGAAATCCATTGACTTGTATTGAAGCGACCGTTGTAGATGTGTAGATCAATCCGCAGAGGGGATTCAGGATGCGGAACTACTTACGGTAGCTATTGTTATTGTTTATGTTGCTAGGCTACCTAGTTTGCGGAAGTTTACACATGTATGTGTTGCGACTAAATAGTTCTATGCTAAATATTTAAAAAAGCCTTTCCAGATGAACTAGAATCTTACTTTATGGCAAATTATATGTCAGAACGCCAACTAAAACCTCGGTGAGTTTCTTGTCTTTGAAATTGAGTTTAAAATGTTTTTTGAATGATTTTTCACGGTGCCCACCCACATCCATTGTATGACCAAAACGGTGGTAGAGCAATTATCAGACTTTCTCAAAAGTGCTAGTTTTGTCAACATTTTGATCTGAACCATTGTATATGATCATAAGTAACCTTAAAACAGGTTTGCATTTTCACTTTACTACTCCTTTAAGGGTGGTGTCTGGTTTTAAAGGTGGTGTGCATGGTAGATGTGGAGGTTTGGTTTTAAAGGAGGTGTTTTGTGCTCAGACATCAGAGGATCTTCTCTCATCGTCCTATAGGAGCTGTTCTACCATCCCCAACCAGGGATGGAGGGAGGAAGAGAGAGGGATGCAAAGGGAGGAAGAGAGAGGGAGGCTTTATGTATCAATAGAGAGGGGTAGTAGTGAGTATACTACAGGAACATTGCACCCTCTGTGACTAGCCAACAAAGTCCTTCTTTACATATGTTTCTCATTGTTGGGGATTGTCTCTGTTTCAGAATGAAGAGGGTGCCATATTCAGAATGTTCAGAGTAATAAAAAAATAACGCTTGTACTTCCATTTTTATTGTTTTGGGAAAAAAACAATACCAAGTAAAAAATGTATTACTTCCTTGATTTTCAACATGTTGCGTTGATAGGGTGGCACAGCAGTGACCTGTCATATACAGTATGTCCTGTGATGTCATCATAGCATTTCATCTGAAAGGTCAAAGATGACTAGACCACAAGCCAATAACTCATCACTAAATTGACTGACTGACTGACTGACTGACTGACTGACTGACTGACACCATTTTTGAGACCATATTCCATGAAATAAATCCACTATACATTAATAAAAATGAAATACATTTCACATATTTCAACATACTGTATTACTTGTTATATTACATGTTTAGAGCACCGTCTCAAACTCCCCTTTGACAACAAAGCAGGAACATACACAATGTAAAAATGTCTATCTTAACACTGCAATGAGAGGAACAGTTTGGTTACAAAATGTCAATACTGTCGAGATTAAAACATCTGAATCGTTATGTAGAAATACAGCTGTGATACAGTGTTTTATCCTATATGTATATATAATCTTTATGCAGACATACAACTGAAATGTATCTTATATCTGGCAACAAAACATACATTGACATTTATGATTAGAGGAAAAAACGTATGAAGATATTACTCTATTAAGGACAATAAAATCTGAATAAATAGCAACAGTTTTAGTTTGGGCTGGTGGTGGCGTTGGTACCTCTTTCTAATGTCAGAGAATGAACAGAGAAGCTGAATGGTTAGGTAGTTTGATCCATCATTGATACTGTGCTGTGATCAATACAGAGACATTTCTAATACTGAACTTACTAAGAACTAGCACTGTGAACTATAGCTTTACACTGAACTGAAATGAAACTGTTCTGTACATCATATTCCTATATGACTTGTATATGACCTGTACATGACCTTATGTTCTTCACCTCCTGTAATCCCCAGTACCCATGGCCTCATCATGGACAGGCACTTGAAGCAGAGAAAAGACCAGACCAGGTAGTGAAATGAGAGATGACCATGAGCACTGGGGTGGAGTGAAAGAACTAAAAAACAAACACGAAAAAACTAAAGAGAAATTAATTATTATTTTTACAGGTGGCTGAAATGAGTCAGTCTTTTTAACCAATCAAACCTGACCACATTTCTATACCAGTCACATCCAGCCAATGAGAGGAGAGTACTGCAGATTCCAAAATGTCCTCCACCAATCCCGTTGAAACCCCTCCCTCATGTCCCTTTGACCTCCCCTTGACCTCCCTGTGACCCTGGCATCAGGCACTTGATGATAGTCCTTGAACGACACACACACCCAGGGAAACGTGTGTGCGTGTGTGTCGCTCACTCCTGAGTCCCAGTCGTCCGCCCGCCTCCTCTCTTCAGTAGCCTCCTCACCGGCTCCTCCCTCTCCTCCTCCCCCTCCGTCTCCGTCTCCTCCCCCGGCTGTGCCAGGGCCCTGGAGGTGCGGTGGATCCCGGGGGACCTCAGCTCCACGTTCCCCGGGTGCAGTGCAGAGTCGCTGGGCTCCACCGGCTGTGGCGCTGGGTAGCTGGGCTGGTAGTACTCGGAGGGGTAGGCGGCGCCGTAGGGGTCGTCATCCTCGGCCTCCTCGTAGTTCTGGTAGGTGTTGGGGGGCAGTTGGACTGGGGGGACACGGCGTCCGCGGGGGTCAGTGGGCTCACCCATCTCGTAGCCACCTTCTAAAGCCACGCCCCCCCGGAACCGGTTTGAGTTTTGATTGGGTTAGATGGACAGTGCCGGGGGGACAGGACAGGGTGTAGGGAGGAGTCAGAAGTGACAGGGATTAGGGAGCAGAGACACACAGAGACATGGGGTTATGGTCTGGAGACATGGGAGTAGCAGCAGCCCCTACAGAGCTGAGGGGGAGCTATGCTGGCAGAGTTCTGCGGAGCTGATAGCTGCTCTTGCAGGGGGATGAAGGGTGGATATATTGGAAGCATTTTGGGAAGCAGCTGTGCTGTCGGTCCTGTGTGGTTCATCCAGGCTAGGAAGTGTGTGAAGTCAGTGAGGTGCTAGCAAGCTTAAGCCCGCGGTATGCTAGCCGTTAAACGATGCGTACGCAGAGACAAGCCTGTATTTTGCGGCATGTTCATTTCTTTTGTAAGCGTAGTTAAAGTGAAGTATACCATATATAAAGTAGTGGGTTTCAGCCCACATTGGTACTTGTCTGACTTGGTGCCACCACAGCTTATAAGTGCTCATGCATCCCTTTTAGAGTAGCTAAAGTAAATCAGTTAGTCCTAGAGCTGTGTGTGTGTGTGTGTGTGTGCGTGTGTGTGTGTGTGTGTGTGTGCGTGTGCATGTGTGTGTGTGGTCAGCAGTGAGCAGGTAGAGCTCCAGCACCGGCAGTGAGGAGGGACAAACTTAGTGTTTAACCTAAACTCCTTTCTCTCCACTTCTAAACAGAGCTAGTGGGCCAGCCGTCCCTGGCGCCCACGTTTGTGAACGCTGCTCAGTAGCGAATCACGCGCTGCTGTTAACCTGAGTCAGAGGGGGTGGGGGGGGGAGACGGAGGAGTGGAGAGAGGGAGAGAAGTAGACACACACACAAACAGACACACACATGCCAGGGTCAGTGGGGAGGTGGATCATGTGCATGCAGCAGGTGTTACTCATGGCCCAGGGGACATGGAGAGACGGCAGAGGAACCGGCCCGGCGCCGCTTTCCATGTTTGAGACGGGCTTCACCGTCCGGGTGGCGCGTCCATCAGACGTTTACTACACCATGCAGGCATGCGTGTTCATGCCATCACGCATCCACACTCACAGTACAGTAGGTTCAGCATGAGGCTGTTACATCCACGCTGATCACGTTAAGATACAGAAGTGACTTCTGACTCAAAGTGATCATTCGCTGGATTCTGAGCTCTGTTCAAGCAAGAGCTTCTAATTCTAGTGATCAGACTGCGACAGCTTAGCCACAGATATCTGGTGGGAATATCTACCCCCCCGGTCCACAGACAGACTGGTGGGAATATCTACCTCCCGGTCCACAGACAGACTGGTGGCAATATCTACCCCCCGGTCCACAGACAGACTGGTGGGAATATCTACCCCCCGGTCCACAGACAGACTGGTGGGAATATCTACCTCCCGGTCCACAGACAGACTGGCGGGAATATCTACCTCCCGGTCCACAGACAGACTGGTGGGAATATCTACCTCCCGGTCCACAGACAGACTGGTGGGAATATCTACCCCCCGGTCCACAGACAGACTGGTCCACAGATCCTTTGAAATCTGATGGTAGATTTCGGAAATTACCACACGACAAAAATCTGCTATTGAAAAAACAGTGAACCTTGGATAACATCTTTCCAAGATATCAGTGGTTGGAGCTTACATATGATCATTTCACCAAACTGTATTCTGCATCTTAGCTGTTTGTATTTCAAGGTAATGTTTCTCATATTCAGTTATGTCATTGCCTTGAAATACAGTGAGTGTGGATTCGTTTTTTTCAGTTCAGGTCATGTGCCTGATTTAACCCAGTGAGAGCGCTTTGCTCCATGTCTCCATGGCAAAGAGAACCAATGAGATTAAATGAGTTAGGATGATTGACAGGCGACATGACCCTCCCACAATCACTTGATATTCATTCACAATAGTCAACAATACAGTATTATTAAACTCAGAGCTCAGGCCCGCGAAGCGGCCAGGTCCAGTCCAAACCTTCAGCCCATTCTCTGGACAAACATAGCATCTGGGTTTGTCATTTCCTGGGCAAGGTTTGGACTGTGCTCAAGGCAGCGTGTCTGGACACAACAGCATGATGAAGATGAGGAGGAGGAGGGTGAGGGCAGGTGAGCGGTCTGTCTGTCAGAGAGCCCTAACTCCTGTCCTGACTCCCGCGCGTCCAGAAGGACACCTGGTCCACTGACTTGTTGGTGGGTGGAAGGATGACTTACTCACATTAGGACTATATAAAGACCTGATTTACCAGCACAGGTCTTACATGTACTTATTATACTGTATATATATGGACAGTGTCAAGAAGTAGAAATGTCAACGTGTCACTGTTGAGGCTAGTCTTTCTCCATGTCTGGTTTGTCTGGTACAGGTGCTCTACATCTTCACCGTTGTTTATCTTCCTGTCTCTGTGTTGTTGTTGTCTTGTTGTCTCTGTGTTTTATTGTGTTTTTCTAGGTAGATACATTTTGCCTTAATTGATCAGCTGTTGCTGTGTCTAGTGTCATGTCCGTCTGTGTTGTGTGGATAGAGATTTAGCAGCTGTATATCTAGTACCATGTGTGTATAACATGGGTATATCTAGTGGCATGCATGTATAACAGCTGTATATAGTGTAATGTGTGTATAACAGCTGTATATAGTGTAATGTGTGTATAACAGCTGTATATAGTGTAATGTGTGTATAACAGCTGTATATACTGTAATGTGTGTATAACAGCTGTATATCTAGTGTTACGTGTTCCAGTGTGGGTTTCAGGCAGAGAGGTTACCATAGTTACCTCCGACGTTGTAGCCCACACAGGAGTTCTGGTCGCAGTATCCCGGAGGTCCAGCCGAGCCCACCGGGCCAGGAACGCCGGGCCGGCCGGGGGTACCGGGATTACCAGGCCTACCAGAGGAGCCCTGGCTACCGGTACGACCCTCCCCTGGGGGGCCTGGAGATCAGGAGGGAGGGAGGGGGGAGGGGGGAGGGAGGAGGGATGGAAGGTTGGAGGAGTCCAATCAACATGAGCAGGAGCTCCTCAATCAGCAGCAGAGTAAACAGCTGTAATCACCTCCGCCCACTCCAGAATGTCTCATTACTGCAGGAGGAAGCAGCTTAATGAACGACGAGAGCAACAGTGATGAAGCATAAATCAAAGTAGCCTCAGTTTCATAATCACACCAGACTCACATCAAAACCTCCCCTGTTACAATCCTCCCTGTGAAAGTCACAGTCATCAGCACTGTGATGCAGATTAAAAGGGGAGTTATTGTGTTGTGATTTTCAGTGTTTTTATTATGAAGCCGGTGTGGGTTTGTTTACCTGGGGGTCCTGCAGGTCCTCTGGGACCCTGAATACCAACACCTGGACTGCCTCGCTCACCCTTCTCTCCTGACAGGCCTGGATACACATATACACGCACACACACACGCATACACACGCACACACGCACACACATACGCACACACACACACATACGCACACATACACATACACACACACGCACACACACGCGCACACATACGCACACACATACGCACACACACGCACAATCATCATCACAGTGCCATAAACAGAGAGACACACAGAGCTACATTTCTGACAATCCCCTCTCCTTCCTCCTCCTCCTCCTCCACGCACCTCTCATCCCCGGCTGTCCGTTCCCTCCGTTGGAGCCAGGGAAGCCTGGCCTGCCTGGGGGGCCCTGTTCTCCCTGGGGCCCCTGGGAGCCCTGCCTGCCTGTTTCTCCGGGGGGTCCGGGGACGGTGCGGATGGAGACCGGCTGGCTGGGCACATGGTTCAGGATGGAGCTGTAGCGAGCCATGTGGCCTGGCGAGGGGGGGTAGGTAGTGTAATGGTGAGCCATGTGGCCTGGCGAGGGGGGGTAGGTAGTGTAATGGTGAGCCATGTGGCCTGGCGAGGGGGGGTAGGTAGTGTAATGGTGAGCCATGTGGCCTGGCGAGGGGGGGTAGGTAGTGTAATGGTGAGCCATGTGGCCTGGCAAGGGGGGGGTAGGTAGTGTAATGGTGAGCCATGTGGCCTGGCAAGGGGGGGGTAGGTAGTGTAATGGTGAGCCATGTGGCCTGGCGAGGGGGGGGGTAGGTAGTGTAATGGTGAGCCATGTGGCCTGGCAAGGGGGGGGTAGGTAGTGTAATGGTGAGCCATGTGGCCTGGCGAGGGGGGGGGGTAGGTAGTGTAATGGTGAGCCATGTGGCCTGGCAAGGGGGGGGTAGGTAGTGTAATGGTGAGCCATGTGGCCTGGCGAGGGGGGGTAGGTAGTGTAATGGTGAGCCATGTGGCCTGCCGAGGGGGGGGGTAGGTAGTGTAATGGTGAGCCATGTGGCCTGGCGAGGGGGGGGGGTAGGTAGTGTAATGGTGAACCGGGGGGGGTAGGTAGTGTAATGGTGAACCAGGTGAGCGCCACAGCTGGTACCACACACACACAGCCAGATGTAAGGGGAGAGACCCATGGCTACTTACTCTGGATCAGCTGTTCACAGACCTGCCGGGCGATGGCCTGGACGGAGGCCTGGGACTGCAGGTCCCCCTGGAGACACCACAACACAGGGTTACACACCACAACACACACTTACACACACCACAACACACACTTACACACACCACAACACACACTTACACACACCACAACACAGGATTACACACACCACAACACAGGGTTACACACCACAACACACACTCACACACACCACAACACACACTCACACACACCACAACACACACTTACACACACCACAACACAGGGTTACACACCACAACACACACTCACACACACCACAACACAGGGTTACACACCACAACACACACTTACACACACCACAACACACACTTACACACACCACAACACACACTTACACACACCACAACACACACTTACACACACCACAACACAGGATTACACACACCACAACACACACTTACACACACCACAACACACACTTACACACACCACAACACACACTTACACACACCACAACACAGGATTACACACACCACAACACAGGATTACACACACCACAACACACACTTACACACACCACAACACAGGATTACACACCACAACACAGGATTACACAACACAACACAGGCTAACACACACCACAACACAGGGTTACACACACCACAACACAGGCCTACACACACCACAACACAGGCCTACACACACCACAACACAGGATTACACACCACAACACAGGATTAACAGGTCTAACTAAAACAGCTCAACTCTACCTAACACAGCCCAACACTACCTAACACAGCCCAACACCACCTACCACAGCCCAACACTACCTAACACAGCCCAACACCACCTACCACAGCCCAACACTACCTAACGCAGCCCAACACTACCTAACACAGCCCAACACTACCTAACACAGCCCAGCACTACCTAACACAGCCCAGCACTACCTAACACAGCCCAACACTACCTAACGCAGCCCAACGCAGCCCAACACTACCTAACACAGCCCAACACCACCTACCACAGCCCAACACTACCTAACGCAGCCCAACACTACCTAACACAGCCCAACACTACCTAACACAGCCCAGCACTACCTAACACAGCCCAGCACTACCTAACACAGCCCAACACTACCTAACGCAGCCCAACACTACCTACTAGCCCAACACTACCTAGCAAAGCCTAACACCACCATTATCTAGCTGAACAGCCTGGCACTCACATGAAGTTGCTGTCAGTTTGTTAAATTCATTAAGTTGTTGTTGCCGAGGCTAAGATGTCTGCAGACCATATGAAGAGCTCATTCAGAGCTGAAGTCGTTGTTGTAGACAACACCAGTCTACTGTTCTCCTAAGAGTTCCTCATTGCAATGAGGAGACTTTCCAACCAAATTCAACTCCTGTGTGAAAGAGCCGTTTATTTCAGCGCTGTGTAAACTAGGTTTCAGCTTGTCAGGTGTTATTACATATTACGCTGCTACACAAAAATGAGTTATGGAGTCGTGCCCTGAGTGAGGCGTCTCTTCAGAAAGCCTGTTGGTAATTGTAGACCGGCAGACAGAACAGCCATACCCTCCAGCTGCTGAGCAGCAATTACAGGAGAGGAAGAGAGGAGGAGAGGAGAGGAGGAAACGACAGCTCAGGGAAGATGACAAGTGGAGAGGAGGAGGGGAGCAGGGAGTGAGGAGGAGATGAGAAAGGAGAGAAGGAGAGGAAAGATAGGAGGAGGAGAGGAGAGATGAAAGAAGAGGGCAGGTGGAGACAGAGCTGCTGTACAGAGCATAATAGTCAGCTGCTCTCTAGAGCATAAGACACAGCTGCTCTGTAGAGCATCATAGACACAGTAGTCTCAACACCAGAACCATGAGAGTTCTTTTGCTGATACACTACGTAAGCTACGCTAACTACGTTACTGCCACCCATAGATATGTCCCGCCCATCTAACCTGGGTTAGCGTCTCTCATTTGCTGCTACGATCTGTCACTCTTTCAATTTTAACCCTTCAGAACACCAGCGTGAGCGGCGAAGTGGCACAGACTCTATTATGTAGTATGCGGAGCGCAGCGATTCAACATAATATTTGAGTCTGGAGAGAGACTATAGACACATCCACTCACCCGTTCACCCTTCTCCCCCTTGGAGCCAGCAGCACCCTATAACGGAAGAGAAACGGCAGGATGAGTGAACAGAACCAAGCCAGATGAGTGAACAGAACCGGGCCGGAGCTCTCGAACACTAGAGCTACCTCCCTCCTCAGACACGCTAGACTACTCTGGGGGGACAACTCCATTAAAAACATGACATTCAGCAGAGTGGGTTTGCATGAACTCACAGGAGGTCCCTGGTCTCCCAGAGAGCCTGGAGAACCGGAGGAACCCGGGGCCCCGGGGGCTCCTGGTGAACCCTGGATGAGGAGGAGGAGGAGGAGGGGGGGGGGGAGTGAAGGAGGAAGAGGAGGAGAGGGGATTAGGAGGAGGGAGAAGAGGAGAAGGCAGATTGTTATTTGCATAATACACAAATCCAGTCCAGATGGCGTCTTTCTGATCCCTCCTCCTGCAGACTTACTATGGTCCCTGAGGTCCCCTGCCGTCCCTGGGGCCCGTCTTTACCAGGCTGGCCCTGTGGAGGAGAGGCACACACACACGGTCACTACAGCCTACTGCACACAGTCAGCCAGCCTGGGCCCTATGATGAAGACAGGGGGCCTGATCATCTCAGACAGGCGGGCGTGTGATCATCTCACCCTGGGTCCAGGAGCCCCCTCTCTGCCCGGGGAGCCCGACGACCCCGGCACTCCCTGCAAGCAGAGACAGAGAGACACGTTACACAGACCAGAAGCAAGGCCCTCAGGACGACAAGCCTGATATCTGGCTCGTCAATATCCAAAACGTTCAAAAAACAGAGCCCAAAGTTACTTCAAACCACACTGTACACCGTTTTGTAATGACGGGTAAAAATGTGATGATAAAATGAATGAATGAATGAATGAATGAATTAATGGATGAATGAATGAATGAATGAATGAATGAATGAATGAATGAATGAACGAACGGACGGATGTATGAATTAATGAACAGATGGATGAGTGGATAAATACATTGATGAATGAATTAAAGGAGTAGTAAAGGGGAAATCATGTTTAGCCCTGTTTTAAGGTTACTTATGATCATATACAATGGTTCAGATCAAAACGTTGACAAAACTAGCACTTTTGAGAAAGTCTGATAATTGCTCTACCACCGTTTAGGTCATACAATGGATGTGGGTGGGCACCATGAAAAATCATTAAAAAAACATGTTAAACTCTCAATTTCAAAGACAAGAAACTCACCAAGGTGTTAGTTGGCGTTCTGACATATAATTCGCCATAAAGTAAGATTCTAGTTCATCTGGAAAGGCTTTTTTAAATATTTAGCATAGAACTATTTAGTCGCAGCACATACGAGTCAACGTCCGCAAACTAGGTAGCCTAGCAACATAAACAATAACAATAGCTACCGTAAGTAGTTCCGCTTCCTGAATCCCCTCTGCGGATTAATCTACACATCTACAACGGTCGCTTCAATACAAGTCAATGGATTTCATAAAATGATCAATAAAACCCTACAGGATTCATACTTTGCGGCGAATTTGATGTCAGAACACCAACGGACACCAATTACCCCCTCGGTGAGCTTCTTGTCTTTGAAATCGAGAGTTTAACATGTTTTTGAATGATTTTTCAAGGTGCCCACCCACATCCATTGTATGGCCAAAACGGTGGTAGAGCAATTATCAACTTTCTCAAAAGTGCTAGTTTTGTCAAGTTTTTTTAATTAAATACATAATTGTGGTTTGTACCAGTTTGTGTTAGATCATCATTAATTTCAAAAGTGTATTTATTACTTAAACTAGGCTACCTTTAAAAATATATATATATTCATAATCCACTAATGGCACAACTCGTCCGTCGAAAAAAATGAGATCTGACTGTACTGCTTAGTGCTCAACAAGCTACAACTAGCCAACCTGCTCATAATGGCAAAAAGAGCTATAAAAACAATTAACCACTTCTTCATAAAATAAAATAAAATCTGGCAATGCTAATGAAGAAGCTACCACTCGAAATGACACCGCAGCAGGTGCAATCGAATGCAGAAGTGCTCCAGAGGCTATCGGAGCTAGCACTAGCACTAGCAACATCACCATCGGCGAGGAAGCTAGCACCAGCAGGCAGTTGCAGTTTGATGTTGTGATGTTGGGTATGGCCTAGGGCTCGGTCATAAAGTCATATTGACATGCTCGTGGTGTCTAGATGAAGTTTGATGCGTTGTACATATTGAATTGTCATACGGATTTCTCATTAGCATACTGTTCACAACTGGTATTCTTTGTAAATAGATGGGACGAGACGGCAGAACAGTTTTGTTTTTTTTCTCACGTCAAAATGTTGCCCCCCCTACTCTCAGAGGGTAAAATCGCCTATGATTGTATATGATGATAAGTAACCTTAAAACAGGGCTAAACATGCATTTTCCCTTTACTACTCCTTTAATGAACAGATGGATGAGTGGATTAATACATGGAAGAATTAATGAATGAATGGATGGATGAATGGGTTCTTTATTGATCCCAAGAGGGTAAGTGAGTGTAAATGGGTGTGGGTATTACACTGGGGGGGTCTTTACCTGTGTCCCTGGGGGCCCGGCGTCCCCCTTCTCCCCGCTCCCTCCCTGAGGCCCCTGGAACACACGGCATCAGATAGAAGACATCAACACAAACTCAGACATACTACGCCATCTCAATTACACTCATTCCCAATTCTAAATGAAATCTCAATTCCATAACTAAACATTTTACATGTAACCCTGCTGTGTAGAAATGGAACTATGTGTTTGTTATATATGTTGTTGTACACTGCTGTTGACCATTTACCACTGTGTTTGTGGGAGACTGGGCCCCCTACTAAAAGCTTTAAATAGCTTCCTTGGGGTGACCCTTTCATACATCTATGTACATAAAGTATGCTCCATGATGATGATGTATGAATAAACCAAACCAAACCAAACCAAACTG
>NC_140254.1:12533321-12550821 GCF_949987555.1 Borostomias antarcticus
TTAAATCTCTTCTCTGTCTCTGAATCTGATTCATGTATTTTGTATTATATATTATATGTTGTCTGACATTGACATGAAGCAGCACTCGTTGTTTTCAGGGGTTCAGCAGGGCTGCCTTGCAGAAGAGATCTGGTCTTAAAGGGACGCCCTGCATGAATACAAAACTAAATATCACTGTGGACTCAAAGGAACTATGAGTCTGGAAACCGCCTCTCCTAATATAACTGATCAACTGTGTTTGGACTGTCTGGACTCTGAGAAGCTACACTGCTGTCTGTCTGAGTTACATTCATGTAGTATTACAGTTTGAGGGTGCACTTGATTAATTGTAGTTGACGCGTTGGGTGGGGGGTGTAAGAGTCCTTTTGAGATGTAACTCCATAGCATCTGTTACACCATTAAAACTAAATCAGCTGCACCTCAAAAAGCTCAGTGTAATCCAAACAGACTTTCAAACACACCTCTCCACCCCTGTATGCTGCCCAGCCTAGCTGCTAGCTAAAACACACCTCTCCACCCCTGTATGCTGCCCAGCCTAGCTGCTACCTAAAACACACCTCTCCACCCCTATATGCTACCCAGCCTAACTGCTAGCTAAAACACACCTCTCCACCCCTGTATGCTGCCCAGCCTAGCTGCTAGCTAAAACACACCTCTCCACCCCTGTATGCTGCCCAGCCTAGCTGCTAGCTAAAACACACCTCTCCACCCCTGTATGCTGCCCAGCCTAACTGCTAGCTTAAACACACCTCTCCACCCCTGTATGCTGCCCAGCCTAGCTGCTAGCTAAAACACACCTCTCCACCCCTGTATGCTGCCCAGCCTAGCTGCTAGCTAAAACACACCTCTCCACCCCTGTATGCTGCCCAGCCTAGCTGCTAGCTAAAGAACCACCAGAGAACAGCTGTTCTTCCCACCCGTGTCTGACTCAGTTTAACTGTATGTCCACTAAAGGCTCACCTAGGAAGATTGGTTCCTCCCACCCGTGTCTGCTGCTATAAAACAATTAAACAATCTGACGCTGCTCGGGACTTCAATTTTCAATGTTTTAAAAAGCTCTCTCCATGTTCCAAAGTGACTCGCTCTCCAGGTAGCTTCCCTACGGAGGGGGCTGAGGGGACAGCATGGTTTCCGGCGTGTCCTTGACCGCATGTGAGGGGTTGAGATAAGACATCCAGAGCATGTGAGGGGTTGAGATGAGACATCCAGAGGATGTGAGGGGTTGAGATAAGACATCCAGAGCATGTGAGGGGTTGAGATGAGACATCCAGAGCATGTGAGGGGTTGAGATGAGACATCCAGCATGTGAGGGGTTGAGATTAGACATCCAGAGCATGTGAGGGGTTGAGATTAGACATCCAGAGCATGTGAGGGGTTGAGATGAGACATCCAGAGCATGTGAGGGGTTGAGATTAGACATCCAGAGCAGCAGGTTTGTCAGCAGCTGTTCTCCCCACCTTTCTAGCGACTTCCTCAAATACACAAATACCCAGATGACTGGGAGGCGGAGAGCTCAGATTGTTTGGTGTGGCGGACTAGTAATGTAATGTAACTTTAATGGAACGTAAAATAAAGTAACTGTAATGTAATGTAGTGTAATGTAATGTAGTGTAATGTAGTATAATGTAATGTAGTGTAATGCAGTGCAATGTAATGTAGTGTAATATAATAGTGTCATGTAGTGTAATGTGGTGTAGTGTAATATAGTGTAGTGTAATGTAATAGTGTAATGTGGTGTAGTGTAATATATTGTAGTTTAATGTAATAGTGTAATGTGGTGAAGTGTAATATAGTGTAGTGTAGTGTAGTCTAGTGTAATGTAATAGTGTAATGTGGTGTAGTGTAATATAGTGTAGTGTAATGTAATAGTGTAATGTAGTGTAATGTAGTGTAATGTAATGTAATGTAGTGTAATGTGGTGTAGTGTAGTGTAATGTAGTGTAATGTAATGTACAGTAGTGTGATGTAATAGTGTAATGTAGTGTAATGTAATGTACAGTAGTGTGATGTAATAGTGTAATGTAATGTACAGTAGTGTGATGTAATAGTGTAATGTAATGTACAGTAGTGTGATGTAATAGTGTAATGTAGTGGACAGAGCCTCACCGGAGCGGAGTTGTCCTTCTTCCCTCTGGAGCGCACCATCTTGCCCAGCACCTCCAGCCCGTCGGTGGTGATGTTGCCGGCCGCGCTGATGGTCTTCTCCCCCACCAGCGAGCAGTCGACCAGCGCCTTGGCGCTCGTCTTGCTGATGGCCACGTGCAGCTGGGAGGGCGCAGCACACAGTGGTCAATCATCAACACATCTTAAAGTATCCAGAGTGGCTCTTAAGGGGCTGCGTTGGTTATGATGTGCTGGGGGACTTAATCAAGCACACCCTAAGTATTTGATAGTATTTGCAAATAGTATTTCAACCGGTTCTGCAGTACAGAGCCATTTATATTGTAATGAGACATGAGTTGTGACAATGAAAGCACTGGAGACCTGGATAGTTTCTGAACACCACCTGATACAACGTCCAGAAGATAACCTTGTCTGGACACACGGGAGACCTCGATAGTTTCTGAACAGACCTGATACAACGTCCAGAAGATAACCTTTTCTGGACACATATAAGCCAGGAGACCTCCCAGTAGAAAAAGTTACAAAAAAATGCAGTGACTTTTTTGAGCCTCCATAAATGTGAGCTAGAGGAAGTGAAGCCTGGTTGTGTCTCTTCCACACCGCTGTGGCCGAGCAGAGCAGAGCAGAGCCGTCCAGACAGAGACGGGCCAGAAAACAAACACTCAGCTCTGTCATTTCACACATATTTTTGGTGTAAAACCAGTGGGACGGAGTACTTAAAAGCTCGGTGCTTGAAGTGACGTTTTTGTAGTCTTAAAGGAAGAAAAAAAGGCAAAATAGAAACGCATTACAGACAAATCCATCAGGCAAAGTGCTAAAAGGAACATTCCGCCCACATAGTGGAGGAAATTGGTTGTTAGACAGTCTGGAGAAGATGAGTCAGGAGATAATGGTGCATAAGCTCCGTTGACAACCAGACAGGACTAACTTACTGACGTCAACAACATGGCTTCACCAGGACAGTAAATGCCCTCTAGCTCTCCACAGACAGCGCTGCAGGGAGGCTGTGAGACAGGCGCGTTTGACCTCTGACCTTGTGGAAGCTGCCGTAGAACAGCTTCTTGATCTCCGGCCCCTCGAACGTGATGGTCTGGAAAACTCCCCTGTAGTCATAGTTGAAGAAGGTCAGGGTCTTTCCACCGTCTGCAGAAAGAGAGAGACAGTCAGATAAACATATATAGATATATCTACCGATAGAGAGACAGTCAGATAAACATATATAGATAGACAGTCAGATAAACATATATAGATATAGCCAGTCAGATAAACATATATAGATATAGCCAGTCTGATAAACATATATAGATATAGCCAGTCAGATAAACAGTATGTTCATCTTTAAGATACAAATCTATATCTAAATGCAGTGTGGATATAATATAGAACTTAGACATGGTGCCGTTAACTTCAGTTCAATGTGAGGACAAAGTCAAGGTAACTTTGGAGGAGCTGTCAAGTCATGGTACGTCACCATGGAAACTAGCCCCAGACACAGGGCATCCCATAATACCCACTGTCCAGGATGACGCCCACCAGGGGCTCGTTGTCCTTATTGAGGATCTCCCACAATGCAAAGGGCTCCTCCGGCGTCTCGGGCAGCAGGCGGAACAGCATGGTGATGGTGTAGTCAGACGGCAGGCCCTCTGGGTGGATGTACCTGGGGTTAGAGGTCACAGAGCAGTCGTTCTGATTGGAGCTACAAGGACATTACATTAGCAGACACCCCAATGAGGCTGTACCTGAGGGCAGTACAATAGGGTCTGTTCAAAATAAATCTTCAATTACACCTTTGAGGGACATTGACCCTCAGTTCACCCTAGTATGTGACCATATTATTTGATGTGCTGGCTTAGCAGGCTAAATCAAATGTACCTCTAGTACAGTATGTGAACGTTACCTGGTGGGCTGCGCCAGCATGCTAAATCAAACTCACCTCTAGTGTCTTAAGGTTACCTGGTGTGCTGTGCTAGCAGGCTAGCATGTGAGCGTTATCTGATGGGCTGTGCAAGCAGGCTAGCATGTGAGCATTACCTGGTGGACTGGACTAGCAGGCTAAATATAATGTACCTCTTGTATGTGAACGTTATCTGGTGGTCTGTGCTAGTAGGCTAAATAAAACTTAACTCTAGTGTGTGAAGATTACCTGGTGGGCTGTGCTAGCAGGCTAGCATTACCTGGTGGGCTGTGCTAGCAGGCTAGCATGTGTGAGTTACCTGGTGGGCTGTGCTAGCAGGCTAGCATGTGAGCATTACCTGGTGGGCTGTGCTAGCAGGCTAGCATGTGAGCATTACCTGGTGGGCTGTGCTAGCAGGCTAGCATGTGTGAGTTACCTGGTGGGCTGTGCTAGCAGGCTAGCATGTGTGAGTTACCTGGTGGGCTGTGCTAGCAGGCTAGCATGTTAGTATTACCTGGTGGGATGTGCTAGCAGGCTAGCATGTGAGCATTACCTGGTGGGCTGTGCTAGCAGGGCGTCATTGTGCAAGTGGAAGCAGGGGAAGCTGTTGAAGGTGCCAGGTTCCATGGACACTCCTGCTACACTCCCATACAGGTGCTCCACCAGCCCAAACATCTCCATCATCCTGAAACCTACACACACACACACACACACACACACACACACACACACACACACACACACACACACACACACACACACACACACACACACACACATTTTAATTCTTTATTTAGGTCTGCACATTCAAAATGTAATGCAGGGGCCCAAATATAATCACATTGTTGTTGTGTTGTTTAATTGTTTAACATGTCACATTTCATAGTTACAAGCAAGCTTCTAGGATGTACATAATATATACATATATACATACAATACAATATATACATAATATATAACATGCACATACATACATACACACACAAACACACACACACACAACCAGGAGGGGGTTTAGATCAAGGTCCTGATCAAGCATGGTCGACGTGGTCAGGTCTCGTACCTGGCATGGTGCTGCCACTCATTGCAACTGACGGACAAGCTGGAACACAAAAACATGAATGTTCGTTTTGTCAATAAAAGCTGCTTGCTTCACAAGCAGATGGTGGCTTTCCGCTGTGCTCATCACGCCAGACGCCTCCCCACGTTAGCCAGCTGGTCTGCTGTAAACTCTCACTAACAAAGAACGTTATGTCGAACCGTTGTTTATCCCTGTAAAAGAACCCTCTGAAGGAAGTTTCCAGATAGAACTCTCTGCAGGTCACCCTTTTGGGTTTCTGGTACAGCCAGGTTCTCCTACAACAGCTGTCTGCCTCATCTTAACCCTTTCCATAAGATCTAAAATATTCATTCTTATTAATTTTTTTAAAACAGCGGTTTTCAAACTTTCGGCTTTAGCCACTGTTCCATCACAGGTGACGGCCGATTGGTGGCCCGATCTGGGACTCACTGGCAGAGGCAGCCTCGCAGACGAAGGTGACCAGCTTCTCCTCGATTTTCTTGAAGGCATCCAGATCGTCTACAAAGAAGACGTGCCTCTCGCTGGGCTTGCTGGCGATGCTGACCAGCTCCCCGTAGTCGGCGTCCGCAAAGCCGATGGCAAACACTATGTAGCCTGGAGACAGAGGAATATAAAACTATGTAGCCTGGAGACAGAGGAATATAACACTATGTAGCCTGGAGACAGAGGAATATAACACTATGTAGCCTGGAGACAGATGAATATAATACTATGTAGCCTCTAGACAGAGGAATAAAACACTATGTAGCCTGGAGACAGAGGAATATAAAACTATGTAGCCTGGAGACAGAGGAATATAACACTATGTAGTCTGGAGACAGAGGAATATAACACTATGTAGTCTGGAGACAGAGGAATATAACACTATGTAGCCTGGAGATGTAGCCTGAAGACAGTAGTATTGTGGAGACAAAGGCTGTTTTCGAAACCGCCTACTATACTGGTAGTATGTACTGATTTTGCCAAAATACAGTATGCAGTATGCAGTATGCGAACAAAAAGAAAATCTGCAGTATGCGAAAAGTACCCGGATGACGTACTGATTTCGGGGAAAATTGCCAGTATGCATCAGAGCAGACTTCTGGCCTACTGTTTCCCACAATGCAGAGCGCAGGAAACGTCATCAGCTACCTCAAAGAAAGTTGAAACCGAAACAGAACTGACCGAAGAGAACAGAAATTGTAAGTTAAGCTCTTCAACGGTCAATATCTTACTTTATTACATTTGAATACTGTCTTATATCGTTATGTACTATGCAGAATGATAAAATGTGGCCAGTTTATCCAAACAACGCATATTTGTGGATTTGAATTTTCGGAGTCGGACACAAACTAACGTCTCTTCTTTGCCTCAGAACTTAGCTAGTGAAAATGGATCTGGAGCAGGGAGCCACCACAGAAAATTACAACTGTAATGTTACAGAGAGTAACATGAGGTATAAAGGTATAAAAAGGTGTCTTTAGAAGCTCCATCTCTCTTTCACCTCCCATGTCTTTCTCTCTCACTCCCATCCCATCTCTCGCTTTCTCCCCCCTCTCTTCCGTGACTGATCCTTAATGTCTGCCCCCCCCCCCCCCGCCCCACACACACTCACCCTCCATCTGCAGCTCCTTGGAGACCTTGTTGACGTCGTCCTGGGAGCGTCCGTCCGTCAGGACCACCAGGACCTTGGGGATGCCCCTCCGCACCCCGCCCTCCGCCGTGAAGATGGATTCCTTCACATGCTGGATGGCCCGGCCTGGAGACATGGAGGGAGTCAGCAGGTAGAGGAGGAGGGAGGGAGGGGGTCAGGAGGGAGAGGAGGAGGGAGGGAGGGGGGAGGGAGGGAGAGGAGGGGGGAGGGAGAGGAGGGGGGAGGGAGGGCGTCAGGAGGGAGAGGAGGAGGGAGGGAGGGGGTCAGGAGGGAGAGGAGGGGGGAGGGAGGGGGTCAGGAGGGAGAGGAGGAGGGAGGGAGGAGGTCAGGAGGGAGAGGAGGAGGGAGGGAGGGTGTCAGGAGGGAGAGGAGGAGGGAGGGAGGGGGTCAGGAGGGAGAGGAGGAGGGAGGGAGGGGGTCAGGAGGGAGAGGAGGGGGGAGGGAGGGGGTCAGGAGGGAGAGGAGGAGGGAGGGAGGGTGTCAGGAGGGAGAGGAGGAGGGAGGGAGGGGGTCAGGAGGGAGAGGAGGAAGGAGGGAGGGGGTCAGGAGGGAGAGGAGGGGGGAGGGAGGGGGTCAGGAGGGAGAAGAGGAGGGAGGGAGGGGGGAGGTGGTAGAGACAGCAATAGAGGGAGAATAGCGGAGTGAGGGGGAAAGAGAAAGAGGATGAAGGGAGAGAGAGGGAGAGGGACAGAGAGAGAGAGGGATAGAGAGAGATAGAGGGAGAGATAGAGAGGGGGATAGAGAGAGAGAGAGAGAGAGAGAGAGAGAGAGGGAGAGAGGGATATTGAGAGAGAGACAGAGAGAGAGAGAGAGAGAGAGAGAGAGAGAGAGAGAGAGAGATAAAGGTTAATTATGACACTGAAAGGTCCAGCCTCTCTCCCGTCCCCCTGCCAGCTTCCTGCGGTGAGTAACCTCATTACCATAAATACTCAGCAGCAAAAGTTCTGAGCGATCCCCAGTTATCATCACTGAAACAACTCAATCACGGCCCCTGGCCAACAGGACGGCACAAGCGTATTGTTATGACTGCCGCCTAGAGCTCTCCCTCCAGGGGGGTGGAGCCTGGTCCTACTCAGCGCTGATTGGAAAGCTGTGTCCCACTGTTCTCCCAGAAAGCCTAGCATGATTACAAGCTCACACCTCCTGATTGCTGTGGCTGGCACTCTCTCTGTGGAGTGTTACACCGCTGTGTGGGGGGGGGGTGTGGTGTGGGGGGGTGATCTACAGGCTCCTGGACTCAGCCTTCTAATTATCTGTTATTTTCCTTTGTGAGACTCACCTACATTAGGATACAATGGTCTACTTCTATATTCTGATTATCTGTTGTGTTCCTTTGTGAGACTGGCCTACATTAGGACACGATAGTCTACTTCTACTGTACGTGCATACACAGATTTCTGGGTCGGTGCTACAATACTAAAACTGGTCCTTGTGGATAAAGAATGAAAAATAAAAATCTGTCCAGTATGAATGTCTGCCATTAGGCAATTCTGATTGACGTGCGATTGTTGACGGGGGGTGGGGGGAGGGAGCGGTTTACTCTGCGGAGATTCGCCAAGTTTTTTTTTCTGCTCCTCTTGCCGCCCATGTTGCCCATCCCTAAATACGCCACTGATTAGACAAAGCTGTTGTCCTCGAAGGTCCCGGGAGGCTTGGAGCTGACAGGTCTCAGCTAGTACTGACTCATTATGACAAGGTGTGGTTCCAAACCACCTCTGTTACATTCCCTTTCACATCTACATGTACCTGTCTTGGTGTTGCCACCCTTGTAGGAGATGCGCTGGATGGCGTCCAGCAGTCTCTCCTTGTCACTGTAGGAGTTGAGCTTGAACTCAGTCCTCGCATCGTCGCTGAACTGAGCAATGGCCACCTGAGAGAAAGAGAGAGAGAGGAGAGAGAGAGACAGGAGAGAGACAGGAGAGAGAGGGAGAGAAGAGAGGAGAGAAAGAAAGGGGGAAGAGAGAGAGGAGGGAGAAAAAGAGAGAGAAAAAAGAGGGAGAGAGAGGAACAGTATAATTATTTTTTGTCAATGGGTGACAATAGCTTATTAGAAAATACTGCAACAGTCCAATAGGTTATGAACTCTACAAGTTGTCCTCTATTGATTGAGAATGGTACTGATGGTACTGCACTGTATATGACACTGGCTGTTTTCTATTGGCTGTCCTACCTGCATCCCGTCAGGCTGTTTTCTATTGGCTGCCCTACCTGCGTCCCGTCAGGCTGTTTTCTATTGGCTGTCCTACCTGCATCCCGTCAGGCTGTTTTCTATTGGCTGCCCTACCTGCGTCCCGTCGGGCTGTTTTCTATTGGCTGCACTACCTGCGTCCCGTCAGGCTGTTTTCTATTGGCTGCCCTACCTGCGTCCCGTCAGGCGTTTTTCTATTGGCTGCCCTACCTGCGTCCCGTCGGGCTGTTTTCTATTGGTTGCCCTACCTGCGTCCCGTCAGGCTGTTTTCTATTGGCTGCCCTACCTGCGTCCCGTCAGGCTGTTTTCTATTGGCTGCCCTACCTGCGTCCCATCAGGCCCGATCTGGTCCAGGGCTCCCGTGGTGCTGTGCAGGAAGCGGATGATCTTGTGGAAGTTGTCGTCTCCTATACTCCAGGACCCGTCCACCAGGAAGACCAGGTCAGCCTTCGCTGCCTTGCACACTGGGGGGAGGAGGGGGTGTGTGGTGGGGAGGAGGGGGGTGTGTGGAGGGGAGGAGGGGGGTTTGGAGGGGAGGAGGGGGGGTTGGAGGGGAGGAGGGGGTTGGAGGGAAGGAGGGGGGTTAGGAGGGAAGGAGGGGTGTGTGGAGGGGAGGAGGGGGTGTGTGGAGGGGAGGAGGGGGGAGGAGGGGAAGAGGGGGGGGGTGGAGGGGAGGAGGGGGTGGGTGGAGGGGAAGAGGTGGGGTTGGAGGGGAGGAGGGGGGAGGAGGGGGGGTTGGAGGGGAAGAGGGGGGGTTGGAGGGGAGGAGGAGGAGGGGGGGTTGGAGGGGAGGAGGGGGTGTGTGGAGGGGAGGAGGGGGGAGGAGGGGAAGAGGGGGGGGGGTGGAGGGGAGGAGGGGGTGGGTGGAGGGGAAGAGGTGGGGTTGGAGGGGAGGAGGGGGGAGGAGGGGGGGTTGGAGGGGAAGAGGGGGGGTTGGAGGGGAGGAGGAGGAGGGGGGGTTGGAGGGGAGGAGGGGGTGTGTGGAGGGGAGGAGGGGAAGAGGGGTGTGTGTGGACGAAGGTGAGAGGGAGAGAGGGAAGGGGAGAGACAGAGAGGCAGAGTTTCAGCAGTCAGCATTATCAATCACAGATAGAAGATTGGAGCTCATTCTCCACAGGTTAGCAGGAGGGATGAAGTGCTACCGTGATTGGCCAGTTAAGGTCAACCACTTCCTCTCTGTCTCCCTCTCTCCTGCCAGTCCCGGTGGGTCAAGACTGGAACTACTAACAACAACAACAACAACAAACACTTCATCTCCTGCTGTTCGCTCCCTGTATCCTTTTATCCTTTTATACCAGCAGGAACCAAAGAGAAATATACACCAAATGTCCGGTCTGGGGAGGGAAAAGTGATGGAGTTGCATGCGTTCAATCAATCAAGTTGGATTTATATAGCGCCCTTCATGATACCCAGAGCGCTTTACAGAGTCCAGTATTCATTCAGACACAGTCATGCCGGTGGTGGTAAGCTACATCTGTAGTCACAGCTGCCCTGGGGCAGACTGACAGAAGCGTGGCTGCCAACCAGCGCCTACGGCCCCTCCGACCACCACCAACATTCATTCACATTCATACGTTGCATGTCTTTATGATGGTGGGGGAAGCTGGAGTACCCAGAGGGAACCCACGCAGGCACGGGGAGAACATGCAAACTCCACACAGAAAGGACCTGGAACGACCGTGATTCGAACCCAGGACCTTCTTGCTGTGAGGCGACAGTGCTAACCACTGAGCCACCGTGCTGCCCACACCTGCGTTGGCGTGTCCTCTGACTAAACAGGCCGAACAAGCGGAATTATAGGCCTGGGAAAAACAGATCTGGCGTAGAGCTCTGAGCGGTTGAGGGAAGATTTCAACTGACTTTTACGAGGCCAACCTTGTCAGGCTGTTTGGGAGGAGAGGGGGTGACATAGGCTACAATAGACACAGTTACTATAACACCATCAGTTACTATAACACCATCAGTTACTATAACACCATCACTACTATAACACCATCACTACTATAACACCATCAGTTACTATAACACCATAACTACTATAACACCATCAGTTACTATAACACCATCACTACTATAACACCATCAGTTACTATAACACCATCACTACTATAACACCATCACTACTATAACACCATCACTACTATAACACCATCACTACTATAACACCATCAGTTACTATAACACCATTAGTTACTATAACACCATCAGTTACTATAACACCATCACTACTATAACACCATCAGTTACTATAACACCATTAGTTACTATAACACCATCAGTTACTATAACACCATCAGTTACTATAACACCATCACTACTATAACACCATCAGTTACTATAACACCATCAGTTACTATAACACCATCAGTTACTATAACACCATCAGTTACTATAACACCATCACTACTATAACACCATCACTACTATAACACCATCAGTTACTATAACACCATAACTACTATAACACCATCACTACTATAACACCATCAGTTACTATAACACCATTAGTTACTATAACACCATCAGTTACTATAACACCATCAGTTACTATAACACCATCACTACTATAACACCATCAGTTACTATAACACCATCAGTTACTATAACACCATCACTACTATAACACCATCACTACTATAACACCATCACTACTATAACACCATCAGTTACTATAACACCATCAGTTACTATAACACCATCACTACTATAACACCATCAGTTACTATAACACCATCACTACTATAACACCATCACTACTATAACACCATCAGTTACTATAACACCATCAGCTACTATAACACCATCAGTTACTATAACACCATCAGTTACTATAACACCATCACTACTATAACACCATCAGTTACTATAACACCATCAGTTACTATAACACCATCAGCTACTATAACACCATCAGTTACTATAACACCATCAGTTACTATAACACCATCACTACTATAACACCATCACTACTATAACACCATCAGTTACTATAACACCATCACTACTATAACACTATCAGTTACTATAACACCATCAGTTACTATAACACCATCACTACTATAACACCATCACTACTATAACACCATCAGTTACTATAACACTATCAGTTACTATAACACCATCAGTTACTATAACACCATCAGCTACTATAACACCATCACTACTATAACACCATCAGTTACTATAACACCATCACTACTATAACACCATCAGTTACTATAACACCAGCCCGGCTATGACAGTGCAGTCGAGAGGCAGAGTCTGGCCTTCTCAGCTGCCTGTCAGAGGGAGCGTGCCGGGATTTGAATGTCAAAGACAGGAATCGCAGAACTGACAGGGCTGTTTCCCTGGCAACAGGGGGACCAGGGAGCTCTAATAAAGTGTATTCTTTAAACCTCTCTGCTGGAACCCTGGGCAGCTCATTCCACCGGGGCCTTTAGCTAGGTCCGTTTAACCCCATCTGAAACTGAACCAGATTTACAGATCTGGTATGTATTTACAGTTATAGATCTACAGTAGGGTTGCTGAATTTCCCGGATTTATCTGATTATAAATCCCTGGATTTTTCAGACCATTTCCCGGGTTTCCCGGGATTTCCTGTAGAAATTGGAAGTGCTTTTTAAAATTGGATTTATGCTATGTAGACAAAAAAATGCAACATAATAATTATATTTTATAATAATATATCACATTAAACGTTTTATTTATAAAAATCAACATGTGAAAACGAAAAAGCTCAAATTCACAATTTAAAAGTAAAAAAAACAACCTTGCGCTTACATTGTAGGCTACACTAGGCCTAAGCCTAAACATTTAAATGAACCAAATTCCTATCCCATCTCGATTAGGCAAACACTTTCCTATGTTTGATAAAGTGGGACTTGAGGAAGCAAAGAGCATTGATGGAGCGGTTTCTAAGCTTAGTGACGAACTGTCCGCACACTGAGAAGGCTCGCTCGGCTTCTACAGACGTCGGCTGAATAGTGCCAAGAACCGCGTAGAGCAGCTGCAGATTTTTGGGGCGCACTTGTGTTGCCTTGAAGAGCGCATATTCCTTTGACAGGATATTCTGCAGCCAGGTCATTCCCACACTTCTCCTTTGGCTCGGGACTTTTCATACACACATTGATTGCTTGCTGTAGTTCAGCCTGCAGGCTCAGGGTGGTTTGACTCTGTTCGGTTGATTCCGTTCCCTGATTTGGTGGTGGTTGGACTTGGGAAGGCTCCTCAGTGGCAACAAAAAGTCGCTCGAACAGACCGAGTGCCGTCTTCAGTAGCATAGATCTGGAGTGCATAGCAAAGAGCTCATCTCCGGGATTGACTATCCACGGTTGTGGAGATACCTAGAATAGGCTATATAACGCGCTATCATGATATTTATTAACCTGTATTCATAAGCAGGCTATTGGTAGGCTATTATTGTTGTAATTTTATTATTAGATCATGGTTAATATGCTACAGCAATTATAATAGATTAGCCTACATTATTATTGTTATTAGCCTACGTGAGACACTGACACTGCACACTATGCAGTGCATGCCTCTGATCCACCGCTGTAGTTGGCCAATGCCTCTGATCCACCGCTTTAGTTGGCCAATGCCTCTGATCCACCGCTGTAGTTGGCCAATGCCTCTGATCCACCGCTGTAGTTGGCCAATGCCTCTGATCCACCGCTGTAGTAGGGCTTAAACTAACCGGTGCTTCTTTTTCTTCGAATCTGTGCGCATAATGTTTTTTTTTTTTTTTTTTTAAATAAACATAGCTCATATGCCCACTTATCTAAGAAGAAAATAATACATTTCACATCATATATTGAGTGTTTATTCATTGTTTTAGGCTACTAATGCACAATGGTTAAATTTCCAGCCCAAAAAAACAACGCTGGGAAGACATGGGTGAATGAGAGGCCATTGTAAAGCGCTTTGAGTGCCGCTAAGGTGGAAAAGCGCTATATAGGTGCAGTCCATTTACCATTTACAGGTCCTGTGTGTATTTACAGGTATAGATTTACAGGTCCTGAGTGCATTTACAGGTATAGATTTATAGGTCCTGTTTGTATTTACAGGTATAGATTTAAAGGTCCGGTATGTATTAACAGTTATAGATTTACAGGTCCTGGGTGTATTTACAGGTATAGGCTCTGTGTGTATTTACAGCTGTAGATGTACAGGTCCTGGGTGTATTTACAGGTATAGATGCAGGTCCTGGGTGTATTTACAGGTATAGATACAGGTCCTGGGTGCATTTACAGGTATAGATACAGGTACTGGGTGTATTTACAGGTATAGATACAGGTCCTGGATGTATTTACAGGTATAGATACAGATCCTGGGTGTATTTACAGGTATAGATGCAGGTCCTTAATGTATTTACAGGTATAGATACAGGTCCTGAGTGTATTTACAGGTATAGATACAGGTCCTGTGTGTATTTACAGGTATAGATACAGGTCCTGAGTGTATTTACAGGTATAGATGCAGGTCCTGGGTGTATTTACAGGTATAGATACAGGTCCTGGGTGTATGTACAGGTATAGATACCGGCCCTGGGTGCATTTACAGGTATAGATACCGGCCCTGGGTGCATTTACAGGTATAGATGCAGGTCCTGGGTGTATTTACAGGTATAGATACAGGTCCTGTGTGTATTTACAGGTATAGATACAGGTCTTGGGTGTATTTACAAGTATAGATACAGGTCCTAGGTGTATTTACAGGTATTATTATGTTTACCATGTTTTATTTATTGTTGTTGATTGCTTAGTATATGTTTTTATTTGTCAACTCAACGCACTTGAAAATGAGGTGAAAACCTCAATGTGACTTCTTGAGTTTAAATAAAGGCTACTAAAGATACAGGTCCTGGGTGTATTTACAGGTATAGATGCAGGTCCTGGGTGTATTTACAGGTATAGATACAGGTCCTGGGTGTATTTACAGGTATAGATACAGGTCCTGGGTGTATTTACAGGTATAGATGCAGGTCCTGGGTGTATTTACAGGTATAGATACAGGTCCTGGGTGTATTTACAGGTATAGATACAGGTCCTGGGTATATGTACAGGTATAGATACAGGTCCTGAGTGTATTTACCGGGATAGATACAGGTCCTGAGAGTATGTACAGCAGGTCTTTAGTCTTACCTTCTATAGCGGAGGGGATGACAGAGGGAGGGGTGGTTGGGGGCGGTCTGGTCGGGGCCTGGGTGGGAACAGGCACTGTAACAAACAAGATAAGACAAATCATTATAGTATCACAAAGTCAGTGACATAAGACAAGACATGAATCAGTATGTACAATCTGATTCTACAATCAGATTCCTGGGCTACAATCTAGCCCAGGGACTGCGGGTGGAAATTAGCTGTCTAGCTATAACCTTGTACAGTGCATCTCTCCCTATTCTATAGGGTAAATGTCTACAGTACCTTGTCCCTGTCTTAAAAAAAAAAAAAAATCTGTCTCCTGTAGAAAAGACCTCACACACACTCAAAAGTAAGCCGCCGTGTGTGAAAATCACAGAGACCATCTGAGTGACCACAGCAGCTTTACTCAACAGCCTCCCCTCACTCCCGGGTCTGTGATTAAGGGAAGATGTACAATCTGCTGTCTTGATTACTCCCAACAGCCAAAACAGTCGGCGTCAGATGTATCTCGGTTTGGTTGCTGAGAGCTTCCCTGCAGTGGGTACATAACCAGACACCTGGAGTCGCTGGCTGTGGGGGCGTAGAGGCTGGTGGGGGGTGGGGGGGTGCATGGCAATTTAAAACATTTCTGGCTTTGAATTGCTTCAAAACAAAGCAATAAATCACAGTCTGCCGCAGAGCCACTCAACGTAAAGCTGCGACTCAATGTAAACAAATGGCAGGCCTGGGATAAGTGCCTCCTTCTCTCTCTTTCTCTCTTTTCTCTCTCTCGCCCTTTCCCCTCGCTCTCTTTTTCCTCCGTCTTTCTCATCTCTCCCGCTTTCTCCCTCCTCTCTGTTTCTCTCGTCCTCATCTCTCACCTTCTATCACACAATCCTCCTCATGCCTCATCCTCTCTCCCTCCCTCTCTCCCTCCCTCTCTCTCTCCCTCACTCTCCCTCCCTCTCTCCCTCTCTCTCTCCCTCCCTCCCTCCCTCTCTAATTCCTCCTCTCTGCTACTGAGTTGGTTACAGCTGAGACTTGGACTGAGAAAAAACTGACTCAACTCCCAGAGATCCCTTCTCCCCCAGGAGCCTCACAAGTGATTTATGTTTTTAAACAACATGAAGATGCCACAATCTGTAGGTGGTGTCCCCAAGGGATGTTAATGAGTTTAATGTGTGTGTGTGTGTGTGTGTGTGTGTGTGTGTGTGTGTGTGAGAGAGAGAGAGAGACAGAGAGGGAAGAAGAGAAAGAGAGAAAGAGAGGGAGAGAGAGAGAGGGAGAGGAGGGATGTTTGAGTGCCTGTTCATGTTTATTACTGTACTTTTGAATGTTTGACTGTGTTTTCATATGAGTAATTTAGTAGCTTTAGTAGCTTTCGTTTGTGTGTTTGTGTGAGTGTCTACATGTGTGCTTAGCTGCTAAAATTAACCCTGATGTCTATGTATGTTTGTGTGCATGTGATGCTGCATGTTTCAGTGTGAGGGGCGAATTCACTAAAGGATTGCGCAGCTTTTCCTGACGCAAAGCCTGTGCAAATAAGTAAAAAATTATGTTTGCTATTCACAAAGCCCTCGCAAAGGGTGAAATACGGTGTTAACTGCGTTGCGTTCGTCATTGCGTTGCTCTGCGCCGGTGTTATTAGCTCATATTTAAATTAGGTAATATGGGCGGAGAATGTTCCCCTTTCTATGCAAATGAACATTATTGCAAAACCCGCCCAATTCACAAACATCGGCGCAAATTGCCTCACGCAGTTAAAGTGAAATTAATACCGTTTTCAGAAACGTGGTGGTATTTAAGCGCAAGGGGTGTCATGGCCAGCCTGTCCGCTGATCATGGCAGCGGTGATTGTTGCGAGGCGAAGGCATCGCAATGCCAGGCATGTTGTTCGTGAGAGAATATTTAGAAGAAGGTCACTTTTTGATTTAACACTAGAACCACCGCGGTAACTGTTTGGACACCAGAGCGCGCAGCTCTTCAGCCAACTGGAGGATGAAGTCGCGTCTGGGGAGGCTCAGTTGACTATGCGTCTCTCCACCCGTCCCCAGCGAGTCCAAGCTCCCCCAATGAATATAATAGCCTACATAGCACGAAACTGTGCGTATAATAGCCTATACGCGAAACTGCGCATTCCCTATAGCTGTTCATTGAACGGCTGGGGGCCGATAGGCTATAGGTATAAATAAATAAATAAATAAATAAATAAAAACATAGCCTACACAATATTTGTTTTATTTGAATGGTCTTGAAAATATTTTGCTTTTGTATCATAGGTGACGGCAGGTATCATCTTCAGCCATGGATGATGACTCCCGTGCGTAATCCTTCCAACGTTGGAGAGGCGGCGTACAACTGGGCTCACATCAGGACGCGCGGTGTGATTGAGCGCACATTTGGAATCCTGAAAAGCCGTTTAGATGCCTAGATCGTACCGGTGGGGCAATGATATACA
>NC_140254.1:12555821-12563321 GCF_949987555.1 Borostomias antarcticus
AGATGGAAGATAGAACACAAATCTAGCCTTACCTTAGGTTACTTCGCCGTGCAAAGCGAAGGGTCAGCAAAAGCTAACCTTTATCTAGGTTACTTTGTCGTTCAAGCGACGGGTCAATCTCGTAAAACGCACCTAATCCCACAGTACTAGGTCATAAACGCACCAAATCATCTGACATCCAACCCGCTAGACGTCCTTAGTGCGCCTATGTCTGACACCATCTAGATGAAGTGGCCTATAGCTCCCTTTGGACTATCTTGTATTATCGAAACCTGTTGATTGGCTATTGTCCTATAGCGTACTAGGTCGAAGCAAGTGAACTATTTGTGCAACCCAGTGGCCGCTGGTGACTCAAAAAACTGAGGAGGACAGGAGGAAGAGAGGCGAACCGCCCATGGGCGCCTGGGGGCACTTTCCCTCAGTCAGTTATTATTTGAAATATCAGCTTTAAAGTGGATTTACAGTCAATTTTAGCATATGAAAAACTGAATAACACTTTCTTTAACTACATGCAGCATTTATTTATCATATTCATGATAAAATATTACAAAACAACAATGAAACATTGTAAGCAATAGTTGTTGTAATGGATTGTACTCTTCTCTAAAGAGAGAAAAGAATTGATATTGTTGAGGTGCTGGAGAGGTTAGGTGATATATGAAAAATGTTTTTGATTAGGGGACACTGAGGTGTGCTGGCTCTCAAACAGTTTTTGGGCAAATAGATTTGACAACTGGACAATGGAATACGATGCACCGCAAATGCAGTATCCAACAGTTCCCTCATGGCTAGCTAGCAATGGTACAGCTATGGGATTAGCTCATTTGGGTTGCTGTCAAAGCTGCCACTCTTAGGTTGTTATAGCCTACAATTATCACAACAATATGAACATTCAGTTGAAAGTTTTCCATCCAGCCATCCATCACTGGATGAGGAATAAGCACCGCAAAGCGATCAATTCTCACGCAAGCAGGAGCCAGGCTGTTCAGTGCATTTCTCCGATCCGGTGTTGCGACCCAGTCTCTAGAAATGTTTTGGACAAGTTGCCGACAGTTTGCGCCTCCAGCCAATCTGCGCGCCTGCCTATGCCGTAGCCTGACGTGCACCTCGTAGCCCCCGTAGCTAACGTTACCGGCTATAGCCAGCAGTGGAACTGTCGTGTTCAGATGGCTCTAGCTCAAAAAGTATTTATGTCAGCTTAGATATTTAGATGCCTAGAATCAAGACAAATAGATGAACAGTTTGATGTATAATATGTCCCATAATACTTTCGGATGTATTATATTATGGAGCTACGAACACACAAAAAGTCTCCAATGGCACAGGGAAGAGAAACACAGACATCAACGCCGACTCAATCGGCCTTCACTGTGGTAAATCTGGAATCTGGAATGTGATTGGACTAACAAAATATCAATATCTGAATCCTGTTCAGACAGGGCTGGACTAGCCTCCCTTGCGGTAATTTTTCAGCGTTTTGGCCAATCACAAATTAGCAAGAAAAAAAGGGAGTCTAGCCTCTCTTCCATAGATATTTATGGGTCCTCCAGCTGCATGTTATAGACTGTTGGAGCTTTAGAATTTCAACAATGGGTTTTTATCCATAGGGAAAATCTGCTTTATGAACAAAACTGAGATAATATTAATTATGAATAAATAAATAAATATATTTATATTTTAATCCCTCTCTTCTCTCCAAAAACTGCGGAGGACTGTCCTCCCCTGCCTCAATGGACGAGCCTCCACTGGTGCAACCCGATCTCACCCATCTGCATATAAATAACATGCCTTTACACCTTGCATATCATACGCCAAATCGCAATTCTGTGTGTAATACATATGCCGAAACCACGTGGAGGTGCTCGTGCAGCGAGCATTGAGCAATTGCCCTGTGCGGCGCACGTGCCTGCGCAGGGGTATTGCGATATGCGGAGCGCGCCCACTAAGTGCTGTCCGAGTACTGTAGCTCCAGTCCTGGGTCCAGTTTCGTAAACTAGCCTGATCCCTGTGTCCACGTCTAACCCCTGTGTTGACGTGGATGGTGCTTGTGTACACTTTGAATAGCTAGCTCTGTTTGCATTAGCTAGATAGCTTCCTCTCTACTGTTCGCATTACTGTAGCTAGCTAGTGTCCTAGCGTTAGCTAGCTAGCTTGTATTATAATGCTAGCTAACGCTAGGACGCTAGCTAGCTAATGCGAACAGTAGCTATAAGAACAGTAGCTAACGGTAGCTAACTAGCTTCGCTAGCTAGTAGTGTTGTTTGCTAGTTGCTAGTAAAATGGTGTTGTTTGCTAGTTTTGCTGTCAGTGTTCTCTCACCAAAGTTGTTTGACCCACCCAGCCCACTCTCAAAAGCGCTCGCAAATTTATACCCTTCTTGCATCACGTGTTCCAAAGTGAACAACCAACCACAAACTCGGATTTCGGCATATGTATTACACCCAGAATTATGATTTGTCGTATGATATACATGGTGTGAAAGTGTGTTATTTATGCGCAGATTGGCGAGAATGGGCTGATTTGTGTGTGTGTGTGTTTTGAGTGTGTGTGTACTGTATGTGTGTGTGTTGAGTGTGTGTGTGTGTGTGTGTGCGTGCGTGTGTGTGAGTGTGTGTGTGTGTGAATACTCACTGAGCAGGGACTCGATGACCACTCGGTACAGTGTGGCGTGGCGGTGAGACTGCCACTGGGCACACATACTGGACACCCTCACCTGGTACACACTCAGGTTGGTCACACCCAGGTATACTGTAGAGAGGGCAGACAGGGAAACCATGAGAACGTGGGAGAGAGAGAGGAGGAGGGTGACAGAGACAGAGAGAGAGGGAGAGATCGAGAGAGAGAGAGGTAGACAGAGAGAGAGGGAGACAGAGAGAGACAGAGAGAGGTAGAGAGAGAGAGGGAGATGTAGACAGAGAGAGAGAGAGAGGGAGACAGAGAGAGAGGGAGAGGTAGACAGAGAGATAGAGAGAGAGGGAGACAGAGAGAGAGAGAGAGAGAGGGAGACAGAGAGAGAGGGAGAGGTAGACAGAGAGAGGGAGACAGAGAGGGAGAGATAGTGGGAGAGAGAGAGGTAGAGAGACAGAGAGAGAGAGAGAGGGAGCGGTAGACAGAGAGAGAGAGAGAGAGAGAGAGGGAGACAGAGAGAGAGGGAGAGGTAGACAGAGAGAGGGAGACAGAGAGGGAGAGAGAGGTAGAGAGACAGAGAGAGAGAGAGAGAGGGAGACAGAGAGAGAGGGAGAGGTAGACAGAGAGAGGGAGACAGAGGGAGAGATAGAGGGAGAGAGAGAGGTAGAGAGACAGAGAGAGAGGGAGACAGATAGAGGGAGAGACAGAGAGAGGTGGACAGAGAGAGAGGAGGGGGGGCGAGCGAGATCATTAGCAGTGCTAACTGACTGTGATAGAGAAGAGAGAGAGAGAGAGAGATCAATAGCAGTGCTGACTGACTGTTAGAGAGAGGTATCATCATGGATGTATTAATGGATATCATTAGCAGTGCTAACAGTGCTAGCAGTGCTGACTGACCGTGATTGGAGCAGGGTCGTTGTGATGCGTACCCAGCGTATGCTAATGAGCCTTACGAGGAGGAGCCTCAGGGTTAAGGTCAGTATGATGACACACCTCACCAACTGATGACACACCTCACCAACTGAACGTCAGTTCTGAAGTTGTAATAATGAATCACTGCACCGTTCTGTATCTTGTCACCTCTCCCCTGCCTGACTCACTCACACCAGCGTCCCCAGCAGATGCATGGAATACGCTGCAGCAAATGAACATGCTAGAGACCAACTCAGACACAAAGACATGTAGAGCTCTAACAAGTCTGTGGAGCTCAGCAAAGCAAATAGTGAAGCAGTGTGAACATACAGCATGGTGCATTGGCCTCTCTCTAACCCAGCCATACATATTTCATTAAGTTATTTACAGATTAAAAACATGACAGGAAACAATGTCCATACTCATCCATACTAATGACTGCTGTGTGTGACTCATGTGCAGCATTTATGTAAATGTACGCGTTCCACTTCTTAATTACATTCTGGCATATCCTGCTCTGGGTGTCGAAGCGGACAGTTTAGCATATGTTCGGTATTCCGGGTAAAACCGTTTTGTATTTGTTTCAGGAAACCTTGATCTGTTGCATCTAACAAGTGTTTCATGTAAACAATCCCAGGTTGCGTAATTTAGGCAGTTTTTGTATCTTTCAATGGTATAATGACGTTATGGATATTGGCTGAAATCCTCCTCAGCAGCTGTCAGTCAGCTCAGCCGGCAGAAGAACATCTCACCCTCAGACATGCTGGCGAAGGATGACTTTCTTTCTCTAACTCACTCCTTTTCTCTCTCTCACCCTCTCTCTTCTCTCACTCCCTCCCTGTTCTCTCACCCTCACTCCTCTTTCTCTCTCTCACCCTCTCTCCGTCTCTCATCCTCCCACTCTTTCACCCTCTCCCTCTCTCTCACACTCCATCTTTCCCCCTAGGGGCATCCATAAAGAACCTATCTATCTATCTATCTATCTATCTATCTATCTATCTATCTGTCTGTCTGTCTGTCTGTCTGTCTGTCTGTCTGTCTGTCTGTCTGTCTGTCTGTCTGTCTGTCTGTCTGTCTGTCTGTCTGTCTGTCTGTCTGTCTGTCTGTCTATCTATCTATCTATCTATCTATCTATCTATCTACCTACAGTATATATCTATCTATCTATTGTGGCATCCACCTCGCCGAGGGTCAGCGGGAGGCTGCCACGGGAGCGCTCCGGGAAGCTTCTTGAATAGTGTATTCACACAGACACTAGTAAGTGCGCACCAAACGAGCTTTGGGCCCGAGAGCGCTTCGTTTAGGCCTGTGTGAACACAGCAATCGCACTCAGGAGCGCACCAAAACAGCTGCACCGAGACCCTCTAGAAGGGGTGGAATCGGAGCGGCTTCAACCAAATTCTTGTGCGCACCAGTTATGGTGTGAAAGCACGCGACCTTGGACCGACGCAACTACCTTGTGCACGCCACATGTTTGACCTAAAAAGTTTTTCATGATGCTCTTGCACCCGCCCCCAGAAAGATATTGACCAATGACATCACTGAGCCTTTTCATGTGACTTGTGGTGCTGCATTTGGACCAGAGTAAAGAAAATGCTGTGTGAAAGCGAACTGCAGTAGCTGAGAAATTAAAACAATGTATCACTTTCGTTTTTGATGCACATCAATGGTGCGCACTATACACCCTTAGGGCTCAGTGAGTCACAGAGTTGATTGTCTGACAGATCATTTTTGGTATTCACGACAAAGTTTTGATCCTCACGCAGCACGGCTGAGGGAGACGGAGGAACCCGCATCGCCACCGCTGAACCTTTGTTTTTGAACATTTGACTTTTGATTTTGGGTTAATAAATGTGCATTAGCGCAGACTAGCAGCTGGCCTTGATCACTGTGCTCCACCCTACCTGCTCTGTGGGTTTCCTACACTGTCTGTCTGTCTGTCTATCTATCTATCCTTCTATCTATCTATCTATCTATCTATCTATCTATCTATCTATCTATCTATCTATCTATCTATCTATCTATCTATCTATCTATCTATCTATCTACGTCTCTATCTATCTATGTCTATCTATCTATGTCTATCTATCTATCTATCTATCTATCTATCTATCTATCTATCTATCTATCTATCTACTGTCTGTCTATCTATCTATCTATCTATCTATCTATCTATCTATCTATCTATCTATCTATCTATCTATCTATCTATCTATCTCGTTCCCTCTGTCTCTCTCTCCTCTCCTGTGTCCTCCCTCCTTCATTCTGCCCCATATGGTCTTCATTGTCATGCACACAGTGATGTCATATTGTATCAAACAAACTCCAGCCTCCCTCCCTCCCTCCCTCCCTCCCTCCCTCCCTCCTCCTCCCTCCCTCCCTCCCTCCCTCCCTCCCTCCCTCCTCCTCCCTCCCCTCCAGAGATGACTCGTAGGTGACCAGCTTTGTGCATTTCAGCAGCAGAGAGATGAAGGTGAGGTAAGGTGGAGAAGAGATGGATTTTATGTTAAGCCAGTGAGAGAGAGAGAGAGAGAGAGAGAGAGAGAGACTGGGTCTTACGTCACGGCCTTCCAGCCAAACAACCACGTTAGGAAGCATGAATATAAGCACTAAGCAGTCCCTTTGGTACCTGTTATGTTAAGATACATCGCTACACTATAGACACTCTGCTATGTGTGATATAGCTCTATACTATAGACACTCTGCTATGTGTGATACAGCGCTATACTATAGACACTCTGCTATGTGTGATACAGCGCTATACTATAGACACTCTGCTATGTGTGATATAGCTCTATACTATAGACACTCTGCTATGTGTGATACAGCGCTATACTATAGACACTCTGCTATGTGTGATATAGCTCTATACTATAGACACTCTGCTATGTGTGATACAGCGCTATACTATAGACACTCTGCTATGTGTGATATACTGTAGCTCTATACTATAGACACTCTGCTATGTGTGATACAGCGCTATACTATAGACACTCTGCTATGTGTGATATAGCTCTATACTATAGACACTCTGCTATGTGTGATATAGCTCTACACTATAGACACTCTAATACGTGTGTACAAACAAAATACACAAGTCCTATTCTTTCTTCTAGCTGAGACTCCTGGCGGCGCTTGTCCTTGTTGACATCTTTACTGACGAAGACGTGTGAAAAACATAATAATTACAGGATCCGGGGGGGGGGGCTTTATTCAGCCACACAGTGACACACACACATGCAATTTTTCGGCCGTCACCAGTAGAAATTGTTCCCTGCATTTCCCCCATCCAAGCCGTCCTCCTCCAGGGGAGTCAGGAGCAGTGGGCAGCCATCGTTCATGGCGCCCGGGGACCAAGTCCAAGTGCTCAGTCCAGGTCTTGGTCAGGGACCGGACTGAAGAGCATGTTTTTCATATTGGGTTCTTTATGGGGGAAACCCTTGCGAACACGGGGAGAACATGCAAACTCCACATAGAAAGGCCCGGAGACCTTCTTGCTGTGAGGTGACAGTACCAGGTACTATGCCACCGTGCCACAATATGTACATGAATGTACTCTACTCACTCACAGGATGTGCCATTGTTCTCTACCATCATTCTCCCTGAGTAATGTTAGTATTTGAAAGGGTTTCCTAGTGGTGCTGGGTAGTATTAGTATTTGAAAGGGCTAGGGTCAGTATTTGGAAGGGTTGCAGTGAGGGCCAAGGTTAGGTTAGGGTAAACCCTGTACTCACAGGTCCTGGCCGTGCCAGACAGGGCGTCGCTGGTTCCGGTGGTGTAGGAGGCGATGACCTTCACACTGTAGTCTGTCCCACTCAGCAGGTTCAGGATCATCATGGTGCTCACATCCTCCCCTACGAAGGTTTCCAGAGCTGGACCTGGGGCTGGGGGGAGAGAGGAGGAGGAAGAGGGGGAGAGGAAGGAGAGGAGAGAGAGGAGAGGAGGAGGACAAAGGGGAGA
>NC_140254.1:12565821-12568321 GCF_949987555.1 Borostomias antarcticus
CTCTCTCTCTCCCTCTCTCCTCAGGGCTTTAGCCTGTAACTACGCCATCTCTGCAGGTGCAGTAGGTCTCTCTGTAGACTACCATATTTCCATCTGTGTAGCCTGTATTTCACATAATTTGATGTATACATGTATATCTCTTCTTGATGACCATTGTGAATAATTGGATGTATTTGGGTTCTGTGTTTATATATACACTATATTGCCAAAAGTATTCACTCACCCATCCAAATAATTTAATTCAGGTGTTCCAATCACTTCCATGGCCACAGGTGTATAAAATCAAGCACCTAGGCACCTGGTGGCCGGGCTTACCACGGAGCCCGGCCGGGCCCAGCCCGAATAAGCAACGTGGAAGCACCATCTCCTCCTCCATCGTCCCGTGGACCCACCACCCGCGGGAGGAATTGTCGGGGTCGGGTGCGCTGCCAACTAGGTGGCGGTGAAAGCGGGGGACACCGACGGACCGGACCCGGGCGGCAAAGGCTGGCTCTGGGGACATGGAACGTGACCTCGCTGGGGGGGAAGGAGCCGGAGCTTGTGAGGGAGGTGGAGCGATACCAATTACACCTGGTGGGGCTAACCTCCACGCACAGCACCGGCGCCGGAACCAAACTCCTGGATAGGGGTTGGACCCTGTTCTTCTCCGGAGTTGCTCACGGTATGAGGCGTAAGGCAGGTGTGGCTATACTAGCTAGCCCCCAGCTGAGCGCCTCTGTGCTGGAGTTCACCCCAGTGGACGAGAGGGTCGCCTCCCTGCGCCTTAGGACTGTGGGGGGGGGGACTCTGACTGTGGTTTGTGCTTATGCACCGAACAGCAGTTCAGAGTACTCAGCCTTCCTGCAGACCCTGAGTGGAGTCCTTTTGGGGGCTCCTGCAGGGGACTCCAGTGTCCTACTGGGGGACTTCAATGCACACGTAGGCAATGATGGAGAAACTTGGAGGGGCGTGATTGGGAGGCATGGCCACCACGATCTGAACCCGAGTGGTGTTTTGTTGTTGGACTTCTGTGCTAGTCACGGTTTGTCCATAACAAACACCATGTTCGAACACAAGGATGCCCACAAGTACACCTGGCATCAGAACACCTTAGGCCGAAGGTCGATGATCGATTTCGTTATCGTATCATCTGATCTGAGGCCATGCGTTTTGGACACTCGGGTAAAGAGAGGGGCAGAGCTGTCCACTGATCACCATCTGGTGGTGAGCTAGTTTCGATGGCGGGGGAAACTTCTGGACAGACCTGGAAAACCCAAGCGTGTAGTGAGGGTGAACTGGGAACGTCTGGAGGAAGAGCCTGTCCGGAGAGATTTCAATTGCCACCTCCGGCGGAGCTTCTCAGGCATCCCTGTGGAGGTTGGGGACATCGAGCATGAGTGGTCGGTGTTCAAAGCCTCCATTGCTGAAGCTGCGGCTGGGAGCTGTGGCCTGAGGGCCATAGGTACCTCAAGGGGCGGTAACCCTCGGACACCGTGGTGGACAGCGGTGGTGAGGGAAGCCGTCCGACTGAAGAAGGAGGCCTTCCGGGTTATGTTAGCCCGGGAGACCCCAGGAACAGTTGCAGGGTATCGACTGGCCCGGAGGGCTGCGGCTTCGGCCGTGACCAAGGCAAAGCAGCGGGTGTGGGAGGAGTTCGGAGAAACCATGGAGAAGGACTTTCGGTCGGCACCAAAGTGTTTCTGGAAGACCATCAGACACCTCAGGAAGGGAAAGCGGGGGACCATCCAAGCTGTATACAGCAAGGAGGGGACACTGCTGACCTCAACTGAGGAGGTTGTTGAGCGTTGGAAGGAGCACTTTGAGGAACTCCTGAACCCGACTAATCCACCCTCTACGATCGAGGCAGAGCCGGAAGATGATGGGGGGTCGTCAATGTCCTTGGAGGAGGTCACTGAGGTAGTCAAACAACTCCACAGTGGCAGAGCCCCAGGGACTGATGAGATCCGTCCAGAAATGCTGAAGGCGCTGGGTGTAGAGGGGCTGTCTTGGTTGACACGCCTCTGTAACACTGCGTGGAAGTCTGGGTCAGTGCCGAAGGAGTGGCAGACTGGGGTGGTGGTCCCAATATTCAAAAAAGGGGACCAGAGGGTGTGTGCGAATTATAGAGGCATCACATTACTCAGCCTCCCAGGGAAAGTTTACTCCAAGGTGCTGGAAAGGAGGGTCCGGCCGATAGTCGAACCTCAGATCGAAGAGGAACAATGCGGATTTCGTCCTGGTCGTGGAACTACCGACCAGCTCTTCACTCTCGCAAGGATCTTGGAGGGGGCTTGGGAGTTTGCCCAACCTGTCTACATGTGTTTTGTGGACTTGGAGAAGGCTTACGACCGGGTCCCCCGAGAGGTCTTGTGGAGGGTTATGCGGGAGTATGGGGTGAGGGGGTCCCTACTTAGGGCCATCCAATCCCTGTACACCCAGAGCGAGAGCTGTGTCCGGGTCCTCGGCAGTAAGTCGTCTGCCTTTCCGGTGGGTGTTGGCCTCCGCCAGGGCTGCGCTTTGT
>NC_140254.1:12573321-12628321 GCF_949987555.1 Borostomias antarcticus
CAGACCGCTGGGCTGGTCAGTCTCCAGCACTGGCTGGAAGGAGGAGCTGTCCAGAGCTTCTGGAACTTTCTATCAGCTCAGTTCCAACAACTCCAGACATTTACCTGCTGGACCAGAGAGAATTCTGCTGAGTTTGATGTTTGGGACTTTTCAAAAATGTGGACGGGACTCATCAAACCACCTCTGCTACTGTCCGTCTCCAGACCCAGTCATGTGACCAGTGGGCCACAGAAAGACAGACAGAGGAAGCTGGAGGTGAGATTCCAACCACAACTAGAAAGTACATTTCCTGGAGAAAATGTGAGGTGGGCTAGCTGCTGCAGCTGTATCTAACAGCTACTGCTAGAACTACTACAGACCGGGCAATCTCCATGCACCCACCGTCGAAGACCGTGTGTCTCTATCCCACTCAGGGGCTGAAAAGTGGGTTCCGTGGCGTGAATAGTGGCGGGGTGGCGAGGCTCCGCCCCTTTTGGTCATAGCCAGTCAGGGACGGTGTACTCCTCGCCGGGCTACCCACCGGCCCCCACCAGTGAAGATCATGTGTCTCTATTCCACTTTGGCTGAGTTCTGTGCTACCACATTAGTTATAATAGGGTGCGTGTACCTGTCCGATTCAGACAGCTCTATCGCAAAAACTATAAATGTTACAGCTTATATATTGATACCATAGGAATCCTGAGAACTTGCAGAACATTTCTATGTATAATATGTCCGTATAGCTTAAACACTGTAGGCATGGCGACAAAGTTAGAAAAAGGGTAAAAATTCTAAATTAGCAGCTCAAAAGTTAGTGCAGCGCCATATGTTTAAATGGGGAGCGCAGTTGCCGAAAAAATCGTCATACCTCAAAAACAGTAAGTCACACAGGTTGCCTGTTTCAATATCTGTGTGGTCTGTATGGCTCTATGTGCTACTAACCCTGTTCTGCCTTCCCTCTCCCTAGTGCCTCGCTCTCTCCCTCCTATCTTCTAACCAGGTCCAGTGGATGCCCCACTGTCACCAGCAGACCTCCCGGAGTCCGATAGATACCCCCGTGTCTGCTGTGGATGTCGTAGCATGTCCGTAGAATGTTCTCTCTCCTATGATGCTTTTTAGCCTCTCTTACTCTGAAATGTAATTTAATGTAATGTATTGCTTTATAAATGTTCTTAGCCGGTAGACAAACATACTCCTGGAGCTTGCTCGATCGCCTTGTTGAGAGCGGTCAGGGAAGAATTTTTACAGCTCACTTATCTGGCCCCCGGGTGATTACTGTTTTTTTTCTTCCCTCTGGAATATGTAGAGAGTGGGTCGTATGTCCACCTCTCTTGTTCTCTGTAAAGCGCATTGTGTTGCCTCTGGGTATGAAATGCGCTATACAAATAAAGCTTTGATTGATTGATTAATTGATTGATTGAGTGCCAGCAGTTTACAAAATGTGTGAATATTTTCAAAGCAACAGCGGCCGCCACTCTAAAAACATAATGATACTGAACATTCCACAAGCAGTTTCAATGGCACAAAAATTACTATTAAAAGTTAAATTACTAAAAAACTATAAAAAATATCAAAAATCTGAATACATCCGGGAAACAGCTAAAGACGATGAACATTTTAAAGTTTGAATGAAGTTTCTAGCACAAAGTATGAAGAAGTAGTTAAGGGCGAAAAAACTGAGGAGAAGAATAATAATAAAGAAAGAAAGAAATAGTGGGAATATCACAAGTTGGGCTAGCTTGTAAAAGTGTTATTAACCTAATAATAATGGTTCCTCCTTTTTATGAACCTGGCAAGCAGAAGAACCAAACCACTGCTCTAAGAGCAGGAGAACCGTTCCACTAAGCCAAGAGCAGGAGAACCGTTCCACTAGGCCAAGAGCAGGTTAGAATCATTACGCTACGCCAGGGGGGTTGGAGATGGTTCAAGTTTGGAGTTAAGCTGTACAAAGCTGGAGCTGCAGATTTACAAACCACAGATTTACTGGGATTAGCTGGGATGAAAACCTCCGTGGAAACGTGAGTCGTCTGCTCCCAGCGAGTTTCCCCGCTGAACCACCATACCACCCCTCCTTCACCTCACCCCTCCTACTCACCCCTCCCCTCCTCACCCCTCCTCACCCCGCCCCTCCTCAGCCTGCTGCCTGGCAGGCCACGCCCCCTCCCCACCGTCTCCTCCACGCCGGCCTGGCCCCGCCCCCCCTCACCCCGTGGTCTGGCCCCGCCCCCCTCACCGCCTCCACCCTTTGTCCTGGCCCCGCCCCCCCTTACCCCGCCGGCCTGGCCCCGCCCCCCTCACCGTCTCTTCCGCGCGGTCGCCACGGGCCGTGATGTAGGACAGGCGGTAGCTGCGCACGTTGGCGTTCTGCATCTCCCAGGAGACCAGCATGCTGAAGGTGGTCTGCTCACTGAGCTGCAGGCTCCGCACCCCGAGCCTGGGCACTGAGGGAGGGAGGGGGGAGGAGGGGAGGGTGGACAGGCAGGAGGGGGAAAGAGAATAGAATAGAGTAGAATAGAATGGCGTTGTGTAGAGAAGGGCAGTGAAAGAGACACACTGGACTATCATAATGTGTTCCATCATCCTTTTACTCTCAAATAGGGATGCACGATATATCGGCAATCATATCGGTATCCGCCGATGTCATTTTATAATATATTGGTATCGGTCCAATGTCATTTTTTAATATATTGGTATCGGTCCGATGTGCAAAACAGGGCCAATGTGAACAGCCGATAATTATTTGTGTCTAGCTGCTGACGTGTTTGTTGTTGTTGAGGCAAATCTATGATTTATCGGATTTTCCAAATGTTTTGGAAATAGAGACAGTATTTCCATGTGTTTCAATATGTATAACATTTGACTATCATAGAAACTTGTTTTTATACAGATCATATCGACATCAGTGAATATCAGTTATCGGCCATGACAGCAATGTTAATATCTGTTATCGGCATCAAAATGTTCATATCGGTGCCTCCCTACTCTAAAAGATATTTTACCTGCTTTAGGCGTGACGGTGGTTCTTACAGTAGTGGTTGTCGCTCTCGCCACTGCAAAACACAAAAACAAAACATATCAGGAAATACATCTGTCTGTCTGTCTGTCTGTCTGTCTGTCTGTATGAGCCACATAAGAAAACATCTGTCTGTCTGTCTGTCTGTCTGTCTGTCTGTCTGAGCCACATAAGGAAACTATTCACCCGGTCATGACAGTAAGAACGTCCGAGCAGCCCAGGTGTGAGGCGGCGCTACCTGTGGTCTCCCTGACGCCCACGACCTCGCTCTCAGACTCGTCCTCGTACACGGCGGAGAGGGACACCCGGTACTCCGTCAGAGGCCTGAGGCCCGTCAGCACGAAGCTGTTCAGGTACCCGTTCACCAGGGCCTGGAGATGGGGGGGAGCAGGGGGGGAGGGGGGGGGGGGGGGGGAATAAAAGACGAGGGGTAGGAGAGAGATAGAGGAGAGGAATGAGGGAGGTGCGGGTGGGCGGAGAGATGGAGGGAGATTCTGATCAGCAGGCAACGCCGTATTTCTCCAGAGAGACGACAGGACTTCTGTGATTGGCAATTATCTCAACAGCAAATGGAGCCAAAGGCCCAAACACCGGAAGAATAAAACATGGTCAGACTGGAGACACACACATACACATAGACACACATGCACGCACACACACACACACACACACACACATACACGCACACACACACATACACACGCGCGCGCACACACACACGCACACACACACACACATACACACACAAGCACACACACATACACGCACACATACACGCACACACATACTCACACACACGCTGCAGGAATTTCCTATTCAGGCGACAAGTTCCGCACCCCCTAGTTATTGTTTCTATGCCCCACAAACTTTGGAGCATATTAATAAAATGGCCACTGAACAGCACATACCTGATGATTCTCTCAAGGATTCCTGACAATATTGATGTATGTCATTTACCAAGTGTCACTACTTTGTGAGATTCTACTTAGAGATTCTACAGAAAGGCCTTAACTATTTTACACGAGGATATATCCATGAGATTTGGATTTCAGACGGAGCAGGTGACAACATTCGAGTTGAGGCTTAGTGTTGGCGATCTACCCAGAAAGCACAGATGCCTCACAAACTCCAGATTGAAATTCATCAGGACAAATCGAGGAGTCTTACTACACATGTAAAGCAGGGAGAGTGGCATCCATTCTTAGAAAATAAGTGAGAATATGTGAGAATGATCTGTTAGCTAGGGGCTAATTAGCTACTGTACATCAAGCACCTAACGTTATTAGCTTCGTAGCTTTTGTGTCGGCGCTACTGTAAACGGATGTCTGGAGGGAGGTGTGGAGTATCGTGCAGCAATGTTTTCTTATAACATTATGGTACAGCAGCCTGCAGGACGGTTTTCTGTATGTTTTAAGAACCATTTTCTTCAAACTAATGTCTAATCTATGAACACAACGCGGGTCAAGCTTTGTTTGTGGGACATCAGAGAAGTGGTCTTAAGAAATCAAGTAACCTTATTGGTTATTATTCTCCGCGTGATTGACAGGTCAGAAAGGTCTATAGCGGGGCTGGCTGTGGCTCAGGAGGTAGAGTGGGCCAGTGTGAAGTGGGCCAGTGTAAAGTGGATAAAAGCATTACATAAACGCAGTCCATTTACCATTCACCATGAGAATAAGCACGATAAACAGACCGACAGACTGAGAAACTCACTGACAGAAGCTGACAGACAGGCAGAGAGAGAGAGAGAGAAAGAGAGAGAGAGACAAAGAGAGGGAGAGAGACAGACAGAGAGAGAGAGAAAGAAAGAGAGACAGACAGAGACATCGAGAGAAAAAGAGAGGGAGAGGGACAGACGGAGAGAGAGGGACAGACAGATATATAGAGAGAAAAGCTTTGAAATGTGACGGCAGTGAAATGTGACCCAAATCCGATCTTTTTGCCTACATGCGACTGCATCTGTTTTTTTCATGACCATGTGAACAGCACAAGTCACATGAAATCAGATTTTTTTTAAAATCCAACCTGGGTCTCTTTCAGAGGTGGTATTATATCGGACACATCTGATGTTTTGCAATGCGCCCACCATCTGCACAGTCATGTCGCGTTTAAGGCAAAGTGACAATCGTCACAATTCTGCAGCGGTTCCTTGGCAATAACTGCAAAATAGACATGGACAACAACAACAACCATTTGCTCATACCGTCACCGGCTTCCACTGCACAAATACTTGAAAATCAACCAGTAGTAAAGGCTAACTTCAGTTGTGGTTGTAACGTTACCAGTTAACATTACTTCCGTAAACATTGCGCTGCGCGTGACATCCGGACGTCTTTGTTATTGTTCTTCTGCGCATGCAGGTCTGTTCAGGGCCGTGGGCTGTTCACACGGGAGTCAAATATATGACCTGCTGTGTGAATTAAGCCAAACAGAGTCAGACAGACAGACAGACAGGCAGACAGACAGACAGACAGACAGACAGACAGACAGATGGACAGGCAGACAGACAGACAGACAGACAGACAGACAGACAGACAGACCGAGAGGGGCAGTCCTGAGCCCGGGCCTCACCTCCTTGGTGTCTCCGCCCCTGGCGGGGGTCCAGGCCAGCTTGTACAGGACCACGTCAGAAGCAGCGTGTCGCCATGACACCCTGAAGCTCTCTGTGGACACCTCGCTGCTCGTCAAGCCCACTGGCGCAGGGCCCTTTTCTGGAACATACATACAGTACATACGCACACACACACACACACACACACACAGACACACACACACACACACACACATATACACAAACAAACGCAGAAACAGACACAGAATGGCATCAGTAGACTGTTTCAGTAGACACTATTATCTAACAAGCAAGCTAACTAAATAGCTAGCTAACCTAGCTAACTACTGAACCTAACTAACCTAGCTAACTAGCAGCTAACTAACCAACTAACTACCTAACCTAGTTAACCTAGCTAACTAACCAGCTACTGTAACTTACTAACTTAGCTAACTAGCATTACTGGTGGTAAAGCTGTCAGAGCTAGTCCAGCTGGCTCTCATTATAGAGAACTAACTAACTAACTAACTAACTAACTAACTAACTAACTAACTAACTAACAAACGAACCAAATAACTATCTATCTAACAAACTAACCTACTAGCCAACTAACTAGCTATCTAATTAACTAACTAGGTAACTAACCAACTAGGTAACTAACAAATAAACTATCAAACTAACTAAATAACTCACTAACTAGCCAGTTGACTAGCTGACTAACTAGCTAACTAGTCTTACTTGTGGTGAAGCTGTCGGTCAGAGCTTCGGCCTGGCCCTCGTCGTAGATGGCAAAGATGGCCACCGTGTACTCTGTCAGAGAGGTCAGGTTCCTTAGGAACAGTGTGGTGACACGGCCCACTTCCACCTAGAGTCACATGACAGGGAAAGCGTTAAAGGTCAAGGAATGAGTTATAGCATTATCTCTAATAAACAGAATTTGTATTATTTAGTTCAACAAAATTATGTTTTAAATAGGAGCTAGTCAATCTACTGTGTGTCCAGTCGTCCTCAGTTTGGGTTCGGAACAAAACTTTACATTTTGTTTTATATTTAGTTTAGTTGCTGAGGTAAAGAGGGAAGGGAACTTCTGGCTACTTTCAGATTAGGTAAATTTGAAAAATTGGGTCATGGCTATTGGCTGGGTGCGGCCGGGCCCTCCTACCTCATTGGTCTGCACCCCGCTAGTCTTCACGTACATGATGCGGTAGCCGTTAACCTTCCTGGACGCCGCGTCCCAGCTGAGCTGGGCGGAGCTGTGGCTGATGTCAGAGAAGCGCAGGTTCCTGGCCGGGATCAGGGGCACTGGAGGAGGGACGACACACACGCTCAGTTTCAGATGCTGGTGGAGAGGCTGGTCTGGGATCAGTTTGATTGAGGGTCAGGAGGGAGATGCTGGTGGAGAGGCTGGTCTGGGATCAGTTTGATTGAGGGTCAGGAGGGAGATGCTGGTGGAGAGGCTGGTCTGGGGTCAGTTTGAATGAGGGTCAGGAGAGGGATGCTGTTGATAGGCTGGTCTGGGGTCAGTTTGAATGAGGGTCAGGAGAGGGATGCTGTTGATAGGCTGGTCTGGGGTCAGTTCAATGGGGAGAACGGGGGATTGTAAAGCTGGCAAGAGGGAAAGTGTTAAGCTGTAAGGTTTGGTGAAGTCTACCGCTACTGTCCTCCGACGCTGCTCTTCCCAGAACCCTGAACGTCAAACCAGCTGAAACGTGGTTTCTTGTTTCTGTCTTCAAGCATCAGTAGCTCGGCTGCAGACGTGCCCTGACGCAGCAGGGAGCTCAGAGACGCTTAATAAAACGCTAATTACAAAGCAGGCGTGCGACGGATTGAGCCCAGACTTCAAGATGAAAATGATGCTCGCAAATAGAGCAGTAAAAGGCATTGCTGGCAGCGTAACATGTAATTGTGTAGCAGCCTGTGGCTCCATCAGAGCCAGTGTGTTGTGGCTTGTTCATGCAGCTGGCTTCACACTACATTCTCATTGAAGGCGAAGGCAGCATGTATGTGAACTAATTTCTAGTTAATAAGATAACATGTCTATAAGATAACATGTCAATAAGATTTATTTTTTTTTTACACAGGATCATTCCATTCCGGCTCTATGGGGGTGCTGAATGTCTGCTTTTACATAGAACTGCCTGGTTTCTCCCAGTGAATTATGATATATAGCATATTTTTACTTTTTATATCAGGACAGATCACTGGTCTGGTTTAAAATACAGAACAAATCCAAAGTTCATTAGGCCTACTTGCAAACTTTGGAATAACCTTAAATATTTTTTTAAGGTAAGAGAATATTCTAGCATGTTTGTTGTGACTGAATTGTGATAGCCCTGCCTGCTGTGCAGTGAGTGTGTCGGGAGAGTGCTCTGGTGGATTCAGGCATATGTGCTCGCAGGCCTAGTTGTAGTCCTGGCCTAACCCTAACCCTAACCCTGGCCTTATTGTTAACGATATTAGCCTTGAAAAGTTCAAGATCTGTTCCTACGATGTGTATGCAAAGCGTGTATAGCTTAGTTGATTGAAAATTGGCTTGCATTCATGAAAGTAGCCTACTCAGTATTTATTCAGACTTCAACATAACAAATCCCTGATTATCACAAGATATTTCGCACACTGCTCTGCACCAATTGACAAAGGCAATTTAGCCAAACTAATTTGATTTAAATCCAAGGCATGTGCGTTTGTTAAACCTATAGGTCTATATTTTCCTTATGGTATTTTTTATACAGGTAGGCCTAGGCAAATAGAATAATGATTGGACGATGGGCAAGACTTGAGGAATCAGATCTCACTAAGTCAAGTCTTAGTGACAGCCCTAGCATACATGCAGTTGCATATAAAAATGGTGTGTGTGACTGTCAAGCCATATGTTGTACTGTGTGTGTGTGTGTGTGCGTGTGTGTGTGGGGCTTGTGAGGCTACGTGCATGTGTGTGTACGAGAGTGAGTTTGTGCAAGTATATTGTATATGTGTGTGTGTGTGTGTGTGTGTGTGTGTGTGTGTGTGTGTGTGTGTGAGCGTGTGTGTTTGTGTACGTGTGTACAGTATGGTGTGTATGGTGTGTGTGTGTGTGTGTGTGTGTGTGTGTGTGTGTGTGAGTGTGTGTGCAGCCGTGTGTGTGTGTGTGGTGGGGGTGTATGGTGTGTGTATGAGTGAGAGTGCGTTTGTGCAAGTATACTGTATGTGTGTGTGTGTGTGTGTGAGTGTGTTCAGCCGTGTGTGTGTGCGTGTGTGTGCAGCCGTGTGTGTGTGTGTGGTGGGGGTGTATGGTCTGTGTGTGAGAGTGCGTTTGTGCAAGTATACTGTATGTGTGTGTGTGTGTGTGTGTGTGTGTGTGTGTGTATGAGTGTGTGTGCAGCCGTGTGTGTGTGTGTTTGTGTATGTGTGTACAGTATGGTGTGTATGGTGTATGTGTGTGTGGGGGGGGTTGTATGGTGTGTGTGTGTGTGTGTGTGTGTGTGTGTGTGTGACTCACGCGTGGTCTCCTGGCTGGTCATGGGGTCGCTGGCCTCCTCTCCGTACAGGGCGTAGACCGTCACCGTGTACTCAGTCTCCGGAGTCAAACCCTCCAGCTCCACCTCTTTCACCGTCTCTGCCACCTTCACCTGCACACACACACAAACACACACACGCAGACACACACACACACACACACACACACACACACACGCACGCACACACACACACACACACACACACACACACACACACACAAACACACCCACACACACGCACACACAAACACACAGACACACACCATAGATTTCATAAATGATGACAGACATGAATACATACACACACACACACACATACTTAACACACACACACTGTAGATATGAGACAGATTTAGATAACCTATTCCCCCTGCATGGATTCTATCTCTTAATTTTAAAGACCATTCTTTCCCATCTCCCTCACACACACACACACACACACACACACACACACACACACACACACACACACACAGACACACACACATCTCTCTTTCACCTCTCCCTCCCTCTGTTCTCTCTCTCTGCCCCTCCAACCTCCTTCTCCTCTGAATGCCCCCCATTCCTCTCTATGGATGGAACGATAACCGGTATAATGATAAAACGCCATAAAATTTGATTACATTTATCGTGATAAAATTACCATTAAAACCGGGTTTGATTCCCACGCTTTGAAAAACTCACTGTAAATACATTATCCAGCATCAATCCAAGTTAGCAACAGTCTCCAAGACACATTTTAATATTTATGCAAACAAAAAGTGCACAGTGCTGCCAATTTTATGTGTAATTTAATATTCAGTACATAACTTGGTGAAATGCTTCCAATGTGTGTATCAGTCGTTTCTGAAAATTTTCAGCATAATTTATTATACCGCGATAATACTGATAACCGTGATAGTTTTGGTCACTATAAGGGTGATATGACCATACTGTTACTGTAGATCTCTATTCACCTCCTTCTTCTGAGTGGTCCCCCCCCCCCTCATCTGAATACCCCCCCCCCCCCCCACTCACCTCCTTCTCGTCTGAGTGCCCCCCCCCCCCCTCCTCATCTGAATGCCCCCCCCCTCACCTCCTTCTCGTCTGAGTGGTCCCCCCCCCTTCTCATGTGAATGCCCATCCCCTCACCTCCTTCTCGTCTGAGTGGTCCCCCCCCCCCTCCTCATCTGAATGCCCCCCCCCTCACCTCCTTCTCGTCTGAGTGGTCCCCCCCCCCTCCTCATCTGAATGCCCCCCCCCCTCACCTCCTTCTCGTCTGAGTGGTCCCCCTCTGTCAGGGGCGCGTAGAGGATCATGTATCCAGAAGCCCCCTCGGCCATCTTCCAGCGGGCCCTCATGGTGCTGTGTGTGATGTCAAACAGCTGCAGGTCATTCACCATGGGCAGAGCCACTGCAACACAGAGACAAAGGTCGGGGGTCACACCAACGTCAGATCAGGGTCAAATAATTAATTGCACTGGGTAAGACAAATCAAATGCACCCCAGGTATTTGTAAATACAATGGGCCCAGGTCTGCCCCAAGGCCACGATTCCAGATCACTTCAATCTTCATGCTCATCGGCCTACGATGGCCAATAACAGCAAATGCAGTCTGCACTAACCCTAACCCTAACCCCCAGTCTGCACACCAGGAGAACAGAAATATCGCTACTACCAAAACGTAACACTGCAAAAGCAGATGCAGCATTATGTGTGTGTGTGCGTGTGTGCATGTGTGTGCGTGTGTGTGTGTGTGCGTGTGTGTGTGTGCATGCGTGTGTGTGTGTGCGTGCGTGCGTGTGTGTGTGCGTGTGTCCCTCCTCTGCCTGCCAGCAGCGGGCCAGACACCATGCCCATTAACTTTGAGACAAGGTCATCTGGGCGCCTAGTATCCGCACAGATCTGAGGAGGTGGCTTTTCTGGCTGCCATTCATCAACCTCGACTCTCGACCCTCTTCAGATTAGACATGCTACTCCTTCTGTCCTTAAACCTCTAGATGCTGTATACCACTCTGCCATCAGGTTCATTACTGGGGATAGCTACAGCACCCACCATTGTGTCCTTTACAATAAGGTTGGGTGGCCCTCCCTGATGGAGAGACCTAACTTGCACTGGCATCTGTTCATATACAAGGCTATTATTGGTGAACTCCCACAATACCTCTCCACACTACTGAACTGGTCGGTCGGATCCCATCACACTTGTTCCAAAGACTGGCTCACTCTACAGGTCCCTAGAACTTGCACTGAGCTCGGGAAGACCGCTTTTAGTTGCTCTGCCCCCAACACATGGAACAATCTAGAAACCACCCTTAAACTCAACACACTGGTATCCGCTAGTCAATTTAGGTCTTAAATCACCAATAACCATAACACAATCTGGACACACAAACTGTTTTTAAAATCACTATTGGTTATTATATTGCTTGTACTTGCAAATTGTTTAGAATTCTTGAATGCTTGTTTCTTAATGTTTTTGTTTTGTTTTCATTGTTATTCTATCCTTCTTTGTTTTCTTTGTGTCATTGTTGCCCTGCGCTCTACACTTTTATGTGATATTCTGTACTCTCGACGTCATTGTAAATTGAGAGTCAATCTCAATTGACTCTCAAGGTTAAATAAAGATTGAATGAATGAATGATTCTAAATTAGGAAAGACCGAGTCCTGGCGGGGACCGGGATGGGGCGGTCTGGGGCGGTTGTATCTTAAAGGTGCCGGCACACCGCCCCAAACAACGCCAACCAACTCCTAACACCCAACATTCTCAAGTGGTCAGCTGTTGTTGGAATGTTGGCAGATTACATTTCAGCTGCAAAATTCATCCAACCAACACCAACAGTTACCCCACCAAAAATGGCACACCAACATTCCAAGTTGGTGTTGGTTGGGGCAGTGTGCAGACACCTTAACCCTATGTCATGATAGCCTGAAGACCCTGTCCTCCTGAAGACCCTGTCCTTCCTGAAGACCCTGAGACCCTGTCCTCCTGAAGACCCTGTCCTGCTGAAGACTCTGTCCTTCTGAAGACCCTGTCTTGCTGAAGACTCTGTCCTCCTGAAGACCCTGTCCTCCCTGGAGACCTTGAGACCCTGTCCTCCTGAAGACCCTGTCCTCCCTGGAGACCCTGAGACCCTGTCCTCCTGAAGACCCTGTCCTCCTGGAGACCCTGTCATAGCTGAAGACCCTGTCCTACCTGAAGACCCTGTCCTCTGAAGACCCTGTCCTACCTAGAGACCCTGTCCTCACTGGAGACCCTGAGACCCTGTCCTCCTGAAGACCCTGTCCTACCTAGAGACCATGTCCTCCTGGTGACCCTGTCCTCCTGGTGACCCTGTCCTCCTGAAGTCCCCATCCTCCCTGGAGAACCTGAGACCCTGTCCTCCTGAAGACCCTGTCCTCCCTGGAGACCCTGTCCTCCTGAAGACCCTGTCCTCCCTGGAGAACCTGAGACCCTGTCCTCCTGAAGACCCTGTCCTCCCTGGAGACCCTGAGACCCTGTCCTCCTGAAGACCCTGTCCTCCCTGGAGACCCTGTCCTCCTGAAGACCCTGTCCTCCCTGGAGACCCTGAGACCCTGTCCTCCTGAAGACCTTGTCCTCCCTGGAGACCCTGTCCTCCTGAAGACCCTGAGACCCTGTCCTCCTGAAGACCCTGTCCTGCTGAAGACTCTGTCCTTCTGAAGACCCTGTCTTGCTGAAGACTATGTCCTCCTGAAGACTCTGTCCTCCTGAAGACTCTGTCCTCCTGAAGACCCTGTCCTACCTGAAGACCCTGTCCTCCTGAAGACCCCGTCCTCCTAAACACCCTGTCCTCCTGAAGACTCTGTCCTCCCTGCAGACCCTGAGACCCTGTCGTGCTGAAGACTCTGTCCTCCTGAAGACCCTGTCCTCCTGGAGACCCTGTCATAGCTGAAGACCCTGTCCTACCTGAAGACCCTGTCCTCTGAAGACCCTGTCCTACCTAGAGACCCTGTCCTCCCTGGAGACCCTGAGACCCTGTCCTCCTGAAGACCCTGTCCTACCTAGAGACCCTGTCCTCCTGGTGACCCTGTCCTCCTGGTGACCCTGTCCTCCTGAAGACCCCATCCTCCCTGGAGAACCTGAGACCCTATCCTCCTGAAGACCCTGTCCTCCCTGGAGACCCTGTCCTCCTGAAGACCCTGTCCTCCCTGGAGAATCTGAGACCTTGTCCTCCTGAAGACCCTGTCCTCCCTGGAGACCCTGAGACCCTGTCCTCCTGAAGACCCTGTCCTCCCTGGAGACCCTGAGACCCTGTCCTCCTGAAGACCATGTCCTCCCTGGAGACCCTGTCCTCCTGAAGACCCTGTCCTCCCTGGAGACCCTGAGACCCTGTCCTCCTGAAGACCATGTCCTCCCTGGAGACCCTGTCCTCCTGAAGACCTTGTCCTCCCTGGACACCCTGAGACCCTGTCCTCCTGAAGACCCTGAGACCCTGTCCTCCTGAAGACCCTGTCCTCCCTGGAGACCCTGTCCTGCTGAAGACCCTGTCCTCCCTGGAGACCCTGAGACCCTGTCCTCCTGAAGACCCTGTCCTCCTGAAGACCCTGAGACCCTGTCCTCCTGAAGACCCTGTCCTCCCTGGAGACCCTGAGACCCTGTCCTGCTGAACTCACGTGTGGTGGCGCTGCCGCGCAGGGCCTCGCTGGCCTCGCTGGCGTAGATGGCGAACAAGGCCACCTGGTACTCCGTCAGGGAGTTGAGGTAGCTGAGCACCACGGTGTTCTCCCGGCCCTGGACCACCTTCTCCTCGGGCTGCCCGCCACTGGCCGGGTAGTACACCACGCGGTACTTCTCCACCGCGCCCAGGGCGTGCGTCCAGGTCACGCGGAAGCTCCGCGCCGTGATCTCCGAGGTCACCAGGTCCCGCGGAGCGGTTATGGGCGTCACAGGGCCGGTGTGGCCTGGCGAGGGAGAGGGACGGTAGGATGAAGAGAGGGCGGCGTGAACAGGAACGTTTACAGTAAAGTTTACGGTAAAGTTCCATACAGGATAGACTTGAAAAGTAGTAAAGATGCGGACTTCATGCAGACTACAGTACATTTCTAAACAATGAAGCTACAAACCGCCAGCCTCTGCCGGCTTTGTCCAGCAGAGTTTACAATAAAATACAGTAAAGGGTAAAAGGTTGTAAATGGCTTGCTGTAGCCTGACCTTTGATGGCCTTGTCAAGCTGCTCCACGCGCTCACAGATGGTCCTGGTGAGGCCCTCGACGATGGAGCTCATGACAGCAAAGTCAGCCACGTTGTAGACGTGGGTCTCCTCAGGAGGCGAGGCGATGGCCTTCAGCTCGTTCAAATCTGCGTTCTTCACACCTTCATAGAGGGGGGAGAAATATGAGGAGATATGTGGTGGTGGTGGATACAGTATAGAGACAAAAAGAAAAGACAGACAGACAGACAGACAGACAGACAGACAGACAGACAGACAGACAGACAGACAGACAGACAGACAGACGCACAGACAGACAAACAGAAAGACAGACAGATAGGCAGACAGACAGATTAGGCTGCGTCTCGCCGTACCGATGGCGAACAGCTCTATCCCCGCCTCCCGCATGCTCTGGGCTGGAGGAGCGACGTCATCTTGGGACTTCCCGTCGGTGATGAGGATCCCAATCTTGGGAACGCTGGGCCGTGATCCAGCCTCTGGTTTGAAGCTGTTCTCAAGCATGTAGGTCAGGGCCAGACCTGGAGGGAAGAGATGCACTGATCAGTTACACCCATCAATTACATCCATCAATTACACCCATCAATTACACCCATCAATTACACCCATCAATTACACCCATCAATTACACCCATCAATTACATCCATCAATAACATTGGTCAATTACACCCATCAATTACACTGATCAATGACAGGGTTAGGGTTAGGGTTAGTATTTGAAAGTATTTGGGGTGTTTTTTATGGGTCTGGTCCACTGGTTTCATTAGATAGTTTAAGTAAATCAAGAATTTGACAGTGATTGCAAACTAAATGGTGTCAGTAGAAGGTGGTTCAGACTGTGGTTATCAGGCTGGACAGCGGCGAGGCTGGAGAAGAGTGTCTGAAAGTGGGATTGGAGGACAGGTTACGTGGCCGTTTGTGATTGGACAGGTTATGTGACTGTCTGGGATTGGACACCACGTTGTGTGACTGTCTGGGATTGGACAGGTTTGCATGGCTGTCTGTGATTGGACAGGTTACGTGGCTGTCTGGGATTGGACGCCTGGGCCCCGTACTACGAAGCTTGTTCAACATATCCAGGATAACTTTTCGCTAGCTCGCTTGAGTAAACCAGACAACCGCAATCACGGATAAACGGTACTACGACGGTGGCTATCGACTCGTTAAGTCGACCCAGCTGGTCCAATCTAGCTATGAGTGCATTCACAGTAAAAGGGGAGGTATTTGCTCGAAATGACCAATCGCATACCTTAGTATGGGTATTCGGACCCGGCCATGGACAAGGCAAACAACACGCATAACCAAGTTCCGTCCACCGCATTTTACACAAGAGAAGCAATATTAGAGAAATATGAACTATAGGCGCAACACAGTCGCTACTGCCAAAGGCAGGAAGGAAAGTTATGAAAATACTGCCTACGTTTTATCATTATCCTCCACATGAACACGAGTAGGCCTAGGCTAGATCATTGGGCTATGCCTATTCTTATGGCATGTAAAGCAATTGTAGCCTATATCAATATATCTTATTCTTTCAGCTGCAACCCCTAGACTGGCAGGGGACGCTTAAATAAAGCAAATGTAGGCTATAGTTTTTTAATAGTTTTAGGTTGGAGTAGACAATGTGATGTCTCTATACAAGAGGAACTAGAGATGAAACAGGCTATTAAAATGTAAAAAGTGAAGCTCGAGGTGGAGAAGTAGGCCCTAAGCCTACGGGGAAAAAGTAGCCTATTTCATCGTATGAATATATATATATATATATATATATATATATATATAATATATATATACATACATACATATCGTATAACGTCATTGATTGTCAGACATTGGTGCTATCACAATTTAATTAAAATCACAATTCAATTAAAATGTACTGTAGACTACTATCTTTGTTCCTAGGAACGGGAGGCTAGTCTAATAAATCAACATTAAAGACTTGACAATTGAATAAAAAATGGTTCTCCGCATCACCCACAGTCTACACGAAACTGCAGGTAGACTAATAAAACGCAAGCCAGTGCATAGCCTTCAGTCTACGACTGTCAATGCACAAGGCAAAATATGGCTCAAGCACAAGCAGCTGTCATTCTGCATGATATCGGGGAAAGCCAAAGAGGGTTTTGTCGGTTTGTAAAAAGTCTTCTTAAGAACCTCTCGCTGTTCGCGCACTGCAGATTATTGTTTAATTCGGACACTGAAGTTCCATATAGAATCTTAACGTCCATATGCCCTTTTCCAAGTGAATTGATCGGTCAGCGGGTATTGCTTCATACGTTTTGATCCAATCTGGAACTTAACCTGCCCCGGAGCAGGTTAGCTCAGCAGAATAAGTTACCACGGCGATATAGCACGGTGAAAAGTGAACCACCTTCGTAGTACGGATAAATCAGGCTTGAACCTGAAGTTATCACGCTAACCCTGTAATCCTGTTTCGTAGTACAGGGCCCAGGTTGCGTGACTGTCTGGGAATGGACGCCAGGTTGCCTGACTGTCTGGGATTGGACGGGTTGCATGACAGCACCTGTGAGGGTGTTGCCTCCCTTATAGGGCAGGTTCTTGACTGCGTCGATGACAGCGTCCTTGGTGGTGAAGGCGTTGAGGTGCCACTCGATCCTGGGGTCTCCGCTGTACTGGGCTAGACCTGAGGACACACACACACACATTAACATAACACACACTCACTTAACACACATTATCATAACACACACTCACTTAACACACATTAACATAACACCCACTTAACATACATTAACATAACACATTCACTTAACACACATTAACATACAGTAACACACATTCACTTAACACACATTACCCTAACACACATTCACTTAACACATATTAACACAACACACATTAACACTCGATCATACGGGCCACAGTGCACACACTCATTAATAATAATAATAATAATAATAATAATAATAATAATAAAAAATTAAAAAAAACTTTGTTTGTATAGCACCTTTCACACAAAACAAATGCAGCTCAAAGTGCTTTACAACAGGGAAATTACTTGCACAGAGTGCTTCACTTAAAAACAGACATAAAATGAACATAAAAGCAGAGTATTAACATATCTCTAGTTTTATAACACACATCAGCATAGCATTAGCATAACTGCACTGCTAAGGCAAGAATATTAGTCAGCAGTCAATGCACTGTATCAATGAAAATGCATTGGGTCAGGATTCAAACCTCTGGTAGAGTGGCAGGTGTGTTTGAAAGACTACCACTGCATTCACTAGGCTGTGTGCTGACTCAGCATGTTCCACAGCGCTTTACACTCAACTACGTTTGGGTTTGTAGTCGATATTATGCGCAGATCAGAGTCGAACATAAGCGGAATTTTAACCTCATGCTGAAAATGTGTTTGAAGTATTAGTTCAGCAACAATCATTTTAGAGACGGGAAAGTGATTTATTTGTAAGCGGTCCTCAATGTAGACTGACCACTCACTCACCAATGCGTGTCTTGTCAAACTCGACGCTGAAGGCGCTGACCAGCTGCTCCAGGAAGCTCCGGACCAGACGGAAGTTGATCCGACCAATGCTCCAGGACCCGTCCACCAGGATGACCAGGTCCGCTTTGGCCGGCGTCTGACACTGGAACAGCTCCGGCGCTGGACACACACGCACGCACGCACACACACACACACACACAGAACATGTTTATACATACCCTGAGGAAACATGGATATAGTGTACAACACCATGACATAGGAAAAGTCATATTCTCGAATAGAGAGAAGAAAAAGGTTAGTTTGAAAGTACATTTTGATGTGCAACTTCAAGGTCCAAAGCATTGTGTTGTTTCTCAAGTTATCATAAGATCAATGTCATTCATATACTACAGCATGTCTGTCAGAATGTGTCAAACTATGAACCGTGAAAGAAAGGGCAGATGCAGAACTGGGGCAGCAGTTTATTGAGGAGATCTACATCTCAGCACAGACATCCTTGGGTCGTATAAGCTCATTACTATTATTGATTTTCCGCTTTGAAAATTGCTGAGAATAAAACATTATGCTTGACTTTTTCCCTGTATGTCGGTTATGATACAGCTTGACACATATGACACATTCCCCCTGGAGAGACAGAGTGCAGGACAGCTCCTCTGGCAGAGCAGGACGCCTCTCAAAACATCCCTGAGGACAGAAGACAGAGAGTGTTTGCTTCATCAGGGAACAACATTTCTAACCCTGACCCTAAGTGTATACTGTAAAATTCAGCAATTCCAATTGATATAGTAAATATATAAACATTACATGATTTGGGCATGTTTGAGCTTGGATGGTTGAATCTTAGGATAGTTACAGCACATAGTGACTGTACATACTGAAGGATGAAACCTAATGGAGGTTTGTTGACTTCTAACCCAAGATGTAAGAGTGTTTATCAGGCTGGAACATGTTGCCCAATCAAAGATGAACGTGGAGCGGAGTCATTTCATTTGTCAATGACAGAAACAAACTGGCCTATCGCGGCCTGCAAGTCTGTGCAGAGCAGGAATTCCAGCTGCCAGACAGCCAGACAGCCCTGCCCACCCGGTACCCTCGCCTCAGCTGCCGAGGGCCTGGGTCAAACACACGGAACCAGTGCATTCTACAACAGACTCTACAGCTTGAGGTACTTTCTTCAGTCGCAGAGTTTAAATCCTTGGCTCTTGGAATTTGTACTTCGACCTGTAATTGTTCTTAATTATTATTATTATTATTCTATATTACTGTATATTTGTTCTGTTGTTACTTGTGTATGAGGGAAACCTCAGTGCTTTACGAGTATAAATAAAGGTTTGATATGAAAGTATTCCTGTGACTAAGTACTGAAGGTGCATTTGATTTGTCTCAGAAAAAGCAGTTTTGGCAACAGTCCAGTGTTGTCATTGTTCTGGGTGAACTAAATCCAGCGCATTCCATGTATTCAAGGTCAGCCAGGACTGCTGCTGATGCCAGGCCTGGAGGGCTGATCTCATTTTCAACGTGCAACATGCATCTAAAGGCCTGGCATGAAATGGGTGTGGCGTTGTGTGTGTGTGTGAGAGTGTGTGGTGTGTGTGTGTGTGTTTGTATGGTGTGTGTGTGTGTGTGTGTGTGTGTGTGTGTGTGTGTGTGAGAGAGAGAGAGAGAGAGAGAGAGAGAGAGTGAGTGAGTGTATATGCTGCCCTACAACGGAAGAAAGGGGTATCTCACCAGAGTGCAGAACTGAGAAAAATGAGTTTAAAGCTTTTTTGTTGTCCAGTCAAAAGTATTGTAGGTAGAATTATGAAAATGTGTCAGATATTTGCTTTTGTATCAAGTAATTTAGCTGTATAAAAATATTTTATACTATAATATCATATAACATGGCACACCTACGTCATGTTCCCCTGCTGTGCAAAATGACGTGATGTTATTCACTATTTTGGGAGGTTCACGAACAGCAGAACTTGGAGGTTAGAATTACAGCTTAGTTCTGTGTTGTATCCTTAAGTGAGGAGAGACTCCAGCCCTGGACAATAGCCAGAGGAATTTGTTTGGTTCCGTTTTCTTCACATTTAACTGGAGGGCAGGGCGCCATTTTGTGGAAGTTATTTTAAAGAGCAGCAAACCCGAGTGTCCCTAACTCCAGCGCTGGGCAGCACGTCAAAGATAATGCAGTATTCCACCTCAGGGGTTTCTGGCACCAAGGTTGGGGGGTCAGATGTCAAGGCTGAGGCTGAGGTCATGGTAACCATGGTAACCATGGTCATGGTTAAGACCACGGTGCAAGGCCTGAGGGCGAGAGGTTCTCATTCCTCTGTGTCAAAGCTCACACACACATACACACACACACACACACACACACACACACACACACAGGTCCCTGTCACCTCCAGCTAAACAGGACACGGTAGAGTTAACTACTGCCTGATCCACACAGCTGTGGATTCCTCAGGACTGCTTCCTGGTCTCTGGAATGACACACACTTGAGAGGCCAGCCTGTCTTCAGCCCCTCTCTGGATATGATCCAGGGGTTTCTGGGGTTTCTGACATTAGATTAGAAAGATCAGCATTCATCCACTATTAGGACATTCAAATGGAAATAAGGTAAGGAGGTGCCTATCTTTTTGTGTAATTCCATAGTGTCAAACTGATACAGATAGATAGATAGATAGATAGATAGATATACAGACATATAGAGACACAGAGAGAGACAGAGAGAGAGGTAGAGATAGAAGAGAGAGAGATAGAGAGAGAGAGGGGGGGGGGGGGGGGGAGAGGGAGAGAGAGAGATGTTATTGGTCCCCTGGGGGAAACTGTTGAAATTGTTGAAACACACAACTCCACCTCCCACAAATGCTGCTTTAGCAGCTACGCTACCGAAAAGCTAGCTATTTACAGTATATGAAAGGCTAGTTATTTACAGTACAGATCCTTTCCAAAAAATTAGAATATCATGACATAATTTATTTCAAAAAGTGAAACTTTCATGGATTATAGATTCATTACACACAAAGTGAAATATTTCAAGCCTTTATTTGTTTCATTTGAGCATCTGGAGATGTTCTTTGTGCATCAATATCGGCCTACATCACACACCGCAGCAGAAAAATAGCTTCCTTCTGACAATACTGTAGCTAAAGTCAGAATTCTGTATTTTTCCCCATATTTTTAAATAGAATTTCTACAGTAGGTTTGCCAGCAGCCCTCTCCCCGAGTGACAGATCCTGTTCTAATCACCCCACAGGCCTGCCATACCTCCAGGAGCTGTCTCCAGGACTGGGCTCTACCAGCGCGGGGAGGCACAGTGTCCCGGATAATGATCCCATGCTGGTGGCATTACTGTGTCTTCCTGCCTGCTCTACCGCTGCGTCCCAGGGCCAGTCATTACACAGCCGCCTCCTGTGAGCCCGGCTTGGGAGGACGCCGTGCCAGGCCTGCCTCCCCGGGCGTCTCACCCTCTCCATGGAGAAGGAGCGGTGGACATAATGGTAGCGGTGTGGCTGAGGTATGAACTATGCTAATGCCTCATGTTCTGCACTGCCTGATTGGTTGTGAAGGTCTGGGAATGACGCATGACTGAAAATGTTTGGACAATATCTGATTGTGATGTGTTGCTATGGGATATTAAATTGGTGCAGATCTGTGCAGAGATACTGCAGGCTGTTGAGGCAGTAACACAGGGGCCGATAGTTGTGATGTGTGAGTGTGTGATGTGTGAGTGTGTGTGTGATGTGTGAGTGTGTGTGTGTGATGTGTGAGTGTGTGTGTGATGTGTGAGTGTGTGTGTGTGTGTGATGTGTGAGTGTGTGTGATGTGTGAGTGTGAGTGTGAGTCTGTGTCCTCGTTTATCTGTTGGCATCAGGAGCACAAACAGCCGGCAGAGAATGTGGCGACGGTCACTAGTTACCGTGGGAGCCCGGGGGAAATCACTGCGGCCCAAAGGCATTGTGGGTCGTTAATATTCAAGTACAATTAATATAGCCCAGGGCTGGGTACTGTGACAGGAACATACTGTAGGCTACTGTAGGCTGACACACACACACACACAAACACGCTGTATACTATCTTCTTCTCATACACACACACACACACACTTAGATCTTCCCCTCACTCTCTCTCTCTCTCTCACGCACACACACACATACACACACACACACACACACACACGAGAGGACTCCTGGGCGCAGCATATTAGAGTGCAAAGAGAAACACTGGCAGACCATAATAGTTCTGCTCTGAGAACCTCACCAGCCTCTCCCAGTGCCAGGTGACCATGGTTACAGTGACAGCTACATTCTTTAGCCTCAGGTTGCTGTGGTCTCATGAACACTCTGTGACAGCCAGACCAGGAAGGCCTTCATAGTAGATACGATACGATAAGATACAATACCAAAAATGGACTGGTCGATACTAATACCAGTGAAATTTCACAATTATCGATACCCAATTCGATACCTGGGAAAAAAAGAAGTAAAAATCCCATGTAGCCTACTTCAACATACAGCCTACTTTATTAAAACATCATCTACTGTCTGATAATGTAGGTTATTGTGAAAGGAAGATTATGAGACCTCAATTATCAGGTATCTTACAGTAGCTCAGTGACTTAAGAAAACAGCATAGGCCTATAGACCTACACAGATGCCTGTGGATACACAGGCATTATGCAAAATAAACTTGATGGGCTAAAATGGTTCTTTAAGGCTTGAGCCAAGACTATCATAAGCTTAGCTATCTATATCTGCGTATGTTTTGCGTTGGCTGGCTTGTTCTATCTAGCCCTAACCCTAACTAGCAGTTGGCCTGCAGCTTGTGTGACAAATATGGTAAACTAAAGTTAGCTACCATGAACAGTACAAAGGGATGCATTCAAAAATGTTTATTGCAAACCTGGCAAAGAACGCTGGCAAGAAACCGACTGGCTATAGAACAAGCTACTGACCTCAACAAGACATGGTGGTTATGGCTAGTGATAGCTAAAGCTAGCAAGTAGCACTAGCCAAACAGCCAAAAACGTATTGTAAGCTATTTCGATTTTTTGTAAATAATTTTGGTAGGCTATCACTCCTCTAGTTTATAGTGGTACAAAATAGATTCATAAACTCGAATTGGAAATGGTTAATTTTCAAGAGATTGTGGATGTAGCCTAGAATGTCTATGTGAAAGTATGGAGGAGAGCCTGGTGACGGAGGTTAATGTGAAAGTGAAAGTTGATCGGGTCTCTTTGTTAACATCACTAGACTAGCAGCCGCATACAAGCCCATTCTGAGACAAATCATTTGTGTTGTTTTGTGTCTCCTCAAACCAAGAATGTTAGCTAGCATTACTATGACAGACAAGGGTTTTAGTTAGTAGGTGATAGTGGCTCATTTGCAGCCAGTCCTATAATAATAATAATAATAATAATAATAATAATAATAATACAGTACATCAGATTTGTATAGCACTTTTCTGGGAACCCAAAGTCACTTTATATAAGTTAAATGAAGTAATGAATGAATGAATGAATAAATAAAAAAATAAAAAAATACATGTAAATATCTCAAGAGTTTCTCATCTCCACGATATCTATTACATTTTTATAATGCAATATTTTGGCGCACGATATATTGTTACACATCTAACATACTGTATGTACATAAATACATATATACATATATATATGCATATACAGGCACACATACACAACCCTCAGGCAACCAGGAACACCCAGGCCCTGTTAGAGGCTCTAATGGCTGCTGGAACAAAGGAACGCCTGTACCATTCTGTTTTGCACCTGGGTGGGTTAAGAACTTCTTAATTGACTAGCCTGAAGGGTAAACAAAGGTTAAGTAAATAATCATGCCCTGCTTGGCAGATCCAATATTTATTACACTGCCACAGGGGCAGTTTGATTACTTCCGCTTCTACAGAGTTCTACCAGCCCAATCATTACTGAACCATGGTAAACGGTAAATGGATCAAATGGGCCAACCCTCATACTGAACCATGGTAAACGGTAAATGGATCAAATGGGCCAACCCTCATACTGAACCATGGTAAACGGTAAATGGATCAAATGGGCCAACCCTCATACTTCACATTACAATCACAATGGATCAATACGCTGTTCCCATCCCAATTCAACTGAGCTAATCCAGCATATGATGTAGCCAATAGCAGGCTAAACAGCTACAGTACAGTAACCTCCTCTCAAAGCATTGCTTGGTCTCAAAGACACTTGCATCATATCTCCCCTGTCCTAGAGTGTATCTGGTCTGCTGGTGAGAACCCTGTACATCATATCTCCCCTGTCCTAGAGTGTATCTGGTCTGCTGGTGAGAACCCTGTACATCATATCTCCCCTGTCCTAGAGTGTATCTGGTCTGCTGGTGAGAACCCGGTACCTCATATCTCCCCTGTCCTAGAGTGTATCTGGTCTGCTGGTGAGAACCCTGTACCTCATATCTCCCCTGTCCTAGAGTGTATCTGGTCTGCTGGTGAGAACCCTGTACCTCATATCTCCCCTGTCCTAGAGTGTATCTGGTCTGCTGGTGAGAACCCTGTACATCCAGCAGCAGCGCCGGCTCTCTCAGGCCTGCAGGCTACTGATCCACTAACGTCCTGCGCTGGGTCAGCTGGGTTTCAAACATCACCTGTGTCCCCTACTGGGGGGTTTAAAACATCACCTGAGTCCCATACTGGGGGCTGTAGGTGTCCACACCCAGACCAGCCTCACAATCACACACACACACGCACCCAGACCACCCTCACAGTCACACACACACACGCACCCAGACCAGCCTCACAGTCACACACACACACCCAGACCAGCCTGACAGTCACACACATGCACAAGTTGCGGCTGGTGACTCAAAAAACTGAGGAGGACAGGAGGAAGAGAGGCAAACCGCCCATGGGTGCCAGGGGGGACTTTCCCTCAGTCAGTTATTATTTGAAATATCAGCTTTAAAGTGGATTTACAGTCAATTTCAGCATATATGAAAAACTGAATAACACTTTCTTTAACTACATGCAGCATTTATTTATCATATTCATGATTAAATATTACAAAATAACAATAAAACATTGTAAGCAATAGTTGTTGTAATGGATTGTACTCTTCTCTAAAGAGAGAAAATAATTGATATTGGTGAGGTGCTGGAGAGGTTAGGTGATATATGAAAAATGTTTTTGATTAGGGGACACTGAGGTGTGCTGGCTCTCAAACAGTTTGTTGGCAAATAGATTTGACAACTGGACAATGGAATACGTTGCACAGCAAATGCAGTATCCAACAGCTCATGGCTAGCTAGCAATGGTACAGCTATGGGATTTGCTCATTTGGGTTGCTGTCAAAGCTGCCACTCTTAGGTTACTATAGCCTACAAATATCAGAACAATATGAACATTAAGTTGAAAGTTTTCCATCCACCCATCCATCACTGGATGAGGAATAAGCACCGCAAAGCGATCAATTCTCACGCAAGCAGGAGCCAGGCTGTTCAGTGCATTTCTCCGATCCAGTGTTGCGACCCAGTCTCTAGAAATGTTTTGGACGAGTTGCCGACAGTTTGCGCCTCCTGCCAATCTGCGCGCCTGCCTATGCCGTAGCCTGACGTGCACCTCACTGCCTTAAGCCCGCCCCTTCTTCCGGCTCGAGTTTGTAGAGCCCGCCTCTTCCTTCCGCTTGCTTTATTTTTCCTTAAAGTCGCACTGAAACGGACGTTTGAGATCATCTAACTTCCCTAGTTTGACGTATTTCCGACGCAAACAAGCTATGAGGGTGGGACATATGTTTACAGGAATTTGATTGGAACATTGACAAGTGGACGGGTTTTAAGAACTTTAGACAGATTGGATAGAAGGATAGCGTTGATTGACGGGTGGATCTTGTGAGATTATTGGCCTAAAATCTAATCATTAAATCCTGTTTGGAGTACTGTCCTACCTTGCGGTAATTTTTCAGCATTTTGGCCAATCACAAATTAGCATGAAAAAATGGCATTACATTGATAGACCCCTAAGGGACACGCCCAAGGGAGGCATTCCTTCCTTCCATAGATATCTATGGGTCCTCCAGCTGCATGTTATAGATGTCACTGTTGGAGCTTTAGAATTTCAATAATGGGTTTTTATCCATTGGGAAAACCTGCTTTATGAACAAAACTGAGATAATATTGAATATTATTTATAAATAAATAAATTCATATATTAATATTTTAATCCCTCTCTTCTCTCCAAAAACTGAGGAGGACTGTCCTCCCCTGCCTCAATGGACGAGCCTCCTCTGACACGCACACACACACTACAGCAGCTTAGCCAGGCTCCCCTAATGAGAGGGACATCAGGAGCAAGCTGTGATTTCATTATCCGTCGTCCACGGATGCTCTGGACACGGTCCAGTTTCCCGGCGTGAACAAACGAGGGTGTAATCACAGCTAAATAGATGGACCATGTCACCGCGGCAACGCCGCCGCCATACACCCCCCCCCCCCCCCCCCCCCCCCCGCCGGCCACCACATGCCCGCTAACGGAGCGTAGCGAGCACCTTAGCGTAGCATCCTCCTTGACCCCCACAGGAGTGACTCCTGAGCTAATAATGCTACAGCACGACCAACATTAGCAGTTAATTAGCGACAGTTAAATCACAGATTCTTCCCCTGCAGCCGCCACCTGCCAGCGTAGGGACACTGAGGAAACGTAGCATCCTCCTCGACCCCAACAGGGTGAGTGCTAATAATGCTAATAATGTTAGCAGCTAACTGTTGTGGTGGCCTTCACGCATGGATGTATTAAAAGAACTGGAGGTGGCGTTGAAAGATCAATCCTATGAAAGTTGCTCAGCCTGCGCCTGAAACATGTGGAACATAACACAGCACAGGCACAGTGGTGTTTCTCTGTCTGACCCTTTCCCACAGACCCGGCTCTGCCACACACACATGGTGAAATAAACAGCTGGAAACTCCAGCTAAAAAAGATGGACCCAATGATTTGACCCAACTTGATAAATAAAAGAGTGTTTTTTGACTGTTTCTTTCCCCATGTATGTCTATGGGAAAAAAATATATTTTCCCCCGAATGCGTCACGACTTGCAATAAAATTGGGTCCAAAACATTGGGTCCTTTTTTGTTTAGAGGCCACCCAGAGTTTTACTGTCCCTGTGTGTGTCTATAGGACACAGGGATGGGTGTGTGTGTCTATAGACACAGGGATGGGTGTGTGTGTCTATAGACACAGGGATGGGTGTGTGTCTATAGGACACAGGGATGGGTGTGTGTGTCTATAGGACACAGGGATGGGTGTGTGTGTCTATAGACACAAGGATGGGTGTGTGTGTCTATAGACATAGGGATGGGTGTGTGTGTCTATAGGACACAGGGATGGCCGTGTGTGTCTATAGACACAGGGATGGGCGGGGCCTAGAAAACACTATGGCACGGGCGCAGGAAGTAATCTTTCCCTCATCATGCGCTGGGTGAGCAGCTGTCATTGGAATGAACGGGCCTTGTCCATCTCTCTGAATGAACGGGCCTTGTCCATCTCTCTGAATGAACGGTCTTGTCCATCTCTCTGAATGAACGGTCTTGTCCATCTCTCTGAATGAACAGGCCTTGTCCATCTCTCTGAATTAACAGGCCTTGTCCATCTCTCTGAATGAACGGTCTTGTCCATCTCTCTGAATGAACGGTCTTGTCCATCTCTCTGAATGAACGGTCTTGTCCATCTCTCTGAATGAACAGGCCTTGTCCATCTCTCTGAATGAACAGGCCTTGTCCATCTCTCTGAATGAACGGTCTTGTCCATCTCTCTGAATGAACGGTCTTGTCCATCTCTCTGAATGAACGGGCCTTGTCCATCTCTCTGAATGAACGGTCTTGTCCATCTCTCTGAATGAACAGTCTTGTCCATCTCTCTGAATGAACGGTCTTGTCCATCTCTAACCCTAACCCTTGTCCATCTCTAACCCTAACCCTAACCCTTGTCCATCTCTAACCCTAACCCTAACCCTTGTCAATCTCTCTGAATGCATCCATGTTCACAGCCCACATGATTCCCTCTATAGAGCTGAAATAAGAAAATAAAAGTGTGGCAATCTGGCTCCATATGCATTTATTTTATTTTGACATTTCGTCCTTGTGGGCACTTCTTCAGAATCTGAGCTGCAAACCACCTGCCAGTGACCGGACATCCTAGTTCCTGGGGCCACACTAACCTGAAAGGCTGACTGTGTATCACCCACAGGTAACGGTCTGATGTATCGCCCACAGGTAATGGTCTGGTGTATCGCCCACAGGTAATGGTCTGGTGTATCGCCCACAAATTGAACGTCAGTTCACCCCGGATTCCAATCTGCTGTTCACATTCATCCCGGAGCCGAAGTGTTCTAGAACCTCTCCAACAGGCCCCTCCCCTCTCTGGTTCAAACACGCACCAATCAGACCAAACCCCTTCCCATTCCAACACAACACAAGCGCTGCCATGGCGACGCATTAGTCACTCAGCGGTAATAGCCTGTGTGTCGCCCCTGACGACAGTGCCGGAAGCCTTTAAGCACAGCCACAGTGGTCTGAGGGGGTAAATATGAAGCCTGAGCTTAATGTGCTTCCTGGGGGCCGGCCCAGGGGAGGGGGGGGGGGGGGTAAGTGGTAGGTGTGGGTGCCGAGGTGTCTGCCAGGACCTGGGCACACCTGGATGCCCCCTGGAACAGCTGAGCAGACTGGTAGACTACAGGGAGGATGACATCCTCCTTGGCTAGCGGGATAGAATAGTAGGGAGGTTGGTTCAGACAGAGACAGGTAGGGAGTCTGGTAGACAATCAGTCAGACAGACAGGTAGACAGAGACAGGTAGGGAGTCTGGTAGACAATCAGTCAGACAGACAGGTAGACAGAGACAGGTAGGGAGTCTGGTAGACAATCAGTCAGACAGACAGGTAGACAGAGACAGGTAGGGAGTCTGGTAGACAATCAGTCAGACAGACAGGTAGACAGAGACAGGTAGGGAGTCTGGTAGACAATTGGTCAGACAGACAGGTAGACAGGCATGCGGGTAAAGAGGGCAGAATAGACAGACACACTCAGGGTTTTTCCTGGCTCAGAATGGGTCTTTGGGGGGTGATGCGCACACATTTTTGGGGGGAAACCTCTGTTTTATGCTGAGAATCCTACCAGCATATACAGCCTATATTCTTCGCTGTCGTTCTGACTGAGCTCACTTTTCACAATCGCAGGAAATCTCCCGACATGACACAAAGTGGATATGAAGCCAAAATGTTTAAGATACTGATAACCTGTCTATTAATGATCTGTTTACTAGTGGTCCACACCCTGGACAATGCAAGAAAGAGGGATGGGCTGCACTTGAAACAAGCTATGAAACACATTCGGAGAGGATTTGAATTGCTATTTTTATTCTCAGCTTTTAGCCTTTTGGCACTGGTGATTTTCCTTTGGCTTTGGATAAAATCTCTTTGGGGGGCGCCAAAAAATCCTCTATGCAGGAAAAACCTGGACACTGGATAGAGACATACCGACAGGCAGGATGGGTAGGCAGACAGACAGGCAGACAGACAGACATTAGGGTAAACAGACATGCAGGCCAGACAGATGTGGGTTTTCTTAGTAGCAGGCAGGAGCCGTCCAAGAATGGCCCATGTGATAACACAGCTATGGTATTCTACAAGTGTGGGCAAGGAACAGGAACCGTGTCAATCTCTAGAAGCAAGGAGACAAGGTGGAGTACACTGAGGATAGATGGAAAGAGAGTGGAGAGAGAGAGAGAGGGTGGAGAGAGAGGGGTGGGAGGGAGAGAGAGTGAGAGAGGGGAGAGAGAGAGGAGAGAGAGAGAGAGAGGGGGAGAGAGTGGAGAGGGAGGGGAGAGAGGAGAGAGAGGGGGAGAGAATAGGAGAGACAAAGAGAGAGAGAGGGGGAGAGAGTGGAGAGAGAAGAGAGAGGGAGAGAAGGAGAGAGGAAATGGCAGAAAGGGAAATAATAGGGGAGGCAGAGAGAGAAGGAGAGAGCAAGAGAGAGTGTGGAGAGAGAGACAGAGGGAGGGAGAGAGCGAAAGAAACAGAGAGGAAGTGAGAGAGAGGGAAGGGCAGGCAAAAGGGAGAGAGCAAGGGAAAGTAGAGAGAAATAGAGAGGGAAAGAGAGGAAGCCTCATCTCAGGTGGCCCACCAGTGCTCTCCCTCTCTCCCTCTGTCTCTCTCTCTCCCTCCATCTCTCTCTCTCTCCCTCCGTCTCTCTCTCTCTCTCCCTCCATCCCTCTCTTGCTCTCTCTCTCTCCTACTCAAAGGCAAGACCAACATTTTGAGAGATGGCAGGTGATCCATCTGCCAGGTCACTAAGCACTGCAGGGTGTGTGTGTGTGTGTGTCTGTGTGTGTGTGTGTGTGTGTGTGTGTGTGTGTGTGTGTGTGTGTGTGTGTGTGTGTGTGTGTGTGAGAGTGTATGTGTGTGAGTGTATGTGTGTGAGTGTGAGTGTGTGTGTGTATGTGTCTGGGGGGAGATCTCACCACACGTTATAGCAGCCACACATGAGACCTCTTCCCCTTCATCCACCTTCTGAGTTTGACACCTCAGTCAAATGACAGAGGCAGCCAGCCAAGCGCTCTGAGGGCTGGGACCATGGGACACCCGTAAACACCGCTACTATCTTTGTCTGTGGAACTCTGTCCAACTCCCTCCACTAAAAGCACATTTCCTCTGCTTTTAACAACATCCCGGTACAGAGTTTAGAAATAGCCCCACACAGAAATTGTTTTTCCTTTAATCAAATGTTTTGGAATGGGAAGGGATTGTAAAATCCTAAATTCTACAGCTTCAGTCTGGAGGACGTGTTCAAATACCACTTTAACCATTACATTGAATAACGAATGTCAAGCTCAAGGTTGATTTCTAGTTAGGTGCAGCTGAGTCATAATTAGATTCTGTGTGGGCATGTGTAAAGTGAAAACTGTACGCAGACCAGCACTAACTTCTGTGCTGGATTAGCTAGAAAATCTGCATTTCCCGTCACCAGCCAACATTAGTATTCCCTCTAGTCCCCAACATTTGTGTTACTTCCAGACAGATATCAAACCCCAGGTCCCTCATACACCAACCCAAATGTCTACCATTAGACCAAGTTACCCTTGATAGCTAAGGGCTGAGAGTCGCATAGACAGGGCGAACCACACCACGAGCTTGTGGCTCCAAACCACCTCCACTACGCTTCTCCTGACATGATTTGTGACTTTTCAACAAACTTCCTGTGAGTGCTGAGATTGAGGTAGTGACTTGCGGCTAACCATCATGGGCAGAAAACTACAGTACAGCAGCTTACCAGACATATCATCACAAAATAACTCAGAACTGATAAGGACGGATGTCAAACTTTTGGGCAGTGGCTAGTTCCAGTGCGAACTAGAATGGAGAAGTAAGACGCCTCCTTCCCTCCACTAGTCTGGGGGTCCACCTTGGGCAAGTGGTAGTACCCCCTAGCCCCCCTACCTGGGGTTACAGGTATAAACCCCGATGGAAAAAGACCAAAGAGGAAGAGAGACCCGGCTGACTGTGGTTTGTGCTTATGCACCGAACAGCAGTTCAGAGTACTCAGCCTTCCTGCAGACCCTAAGTGGAGTCCTATTTGGGGCTCCTGTAGAGGACTCCACTGTCCTATTGGGGGACTTTGATTTTGTTATCGTATCAGCCGATCTGAGGCCATGTGTTTTGGACACTCGGGTAAAGAGAGGGGCAGAGCTGTCCACTGATCACCATCTGGTGGTGAGCTGGTTTCGATGGCAGGGGAAACCTCTGGACAGACCTGGAAACCCCAAGTGTATAGTGAGGGTGAACTGGGAACGTCTGGAGGAAGAGCCTGTCCGGAGAGATTTCAATTGCCACCTCCAGGGGAGCTTCTCTGGCATCGCTGTGGAGGTTGGGGACATTGAGCATGAGTGGTCGGTGTTCAAAGCCTCCATTGCTGAAGCTGCGGCTGGGAGCTGCTGCCTGAGGGCCATAGGTATCTCAAGGGGCGGTAACCCTAGGACACCGTGGTGGACAGCGGTGGTCAGGGAAGCCGTCCGACTGAAGAAGGAGGCCTTCCGGGATATGTTAGCCCGGGGGACTCCAGAAGCAGTTGCAGGGTATCGGCTGGCCCGGAGGTCTGCGGCTTCGGCCGTGACCAAGGCAAAGCAGCGGGTGTGGGAGGAATTCAGAGAAACCATGGAGAAGGACTTTCGGTCGGCACCAAAGTGTTTCTGGAAGACCATCAGACACCTCAGGAAGGGAAAGCGGGGAACCATCCAAGCTTAATACAGCAAGGAAGGGACACAGAGGGTGTGTGCCAATTATAGAGGCATCACATTACTCAGCCTCCCAGGGAAAGTGTACTCCAAGGTGCTGGAAAGGAGGGTCCGGCCGATAGTCGAACCTCAGATCAAAGAGGAACAATGCGGATTTCGTCCTTGTCGTGGAACCACCGACCAGCTCTTCACTCTCGCAAGGATCTTGGAGGGGGCTTGGGAGTTTGCCCAACCTGTCTACATGTGCTTTGTGGACTTGGAGAAGGCTTACGACCAGATCCCTCGAGAGGTCTTGTGGAGGGTTATACAGGAGTATGGGGTGAGGGGATCCCTACTTAGGGCCATCCAATCCCTGTACACCCAGAGCGAGAGCTGTGTCCGTGTCCTCGGCAGTAAGTCGTCTTCCTTTCCGGTGGGGGTTGGCCTCCGTCAGGGCTGCGCTTTGTCACCAATCCTGTTTGTGATTTTCATGGACAGGATATCGAGGCGTAGCCGCGCGGAGGTGGGGTTGCAGTTCGATGAGCTGGGGATCACGTCGCTGCTATTTGCAGATGATGTGGTCCTGATGGCATCATCTGCCTGCGACCTCCAGCACTCTCTGGATAGGTTCGCAACTGAGTGTGAAGCGGCTGGGATGAGAATCAGCACTTCTAAGTCTGGGGCCATGGTTCTCAGCAGGAAACCGGTGGTCTGTCCGCTCCGAGTAGGAAATGAGTCCTTACCCCAAGTGAAGGATTTCAAGTATCTGGGGGTCTTGTTCACGAGTGAGGGAACTATGGAGGGGGAGCTTGGCCGGAGAATCGGAGCAGCTGGTGCGGTTCTGCAGTCGCTTTACCGCACTGTTGTGACGAAAAGCGAGCTAAGCCGAAAGGCAAAGCTCTCAATCTACCAGTCTATCTTCGTCCCCACCCTCACCTATGGTCATGAAGGATGGGTCATGACCGAAAGAACGGGATCACGGATACAAGCGGCCGAAATGAGTTTTCTCCGGAGGGTGGCTGGGGTCTCCCTGAGAGATCGGGTGAGAAGTTCAGTCATCCGGGAGAGACTCGGACTAGAGCCGCTGCTCCTTTGCGTCGAAAGGAGCCAGTTGAGGTGGTTCGGGCATCTAGTGAGGATGCCTCCTGGGCGCCTCCCTAGGGAGGTGTTCCAGGCGTGTCCAGCTGGGAGGAGGCCATGGGGTAGACCCAGGACTAGGTGGCGGGATTACATCTCCGCACTGGCCTGGGAGTGGCTAAAGATTCCCCAGGCAGAGCTGGTTGATGCTGCCAGGGAAAGGGATGTCTGGGGCCCCCTGCTGGAACTGCTTCCTCCGCGACCCGACCCCGGATAAGCGGATGAAGATGGATGGATGAAGATGGATGGTGTAACTTTTAGCTGCATTCCAGAACGAGAGTGTTAAACATGCAGGCTTACCTGAGTCTATGGTCAACATGGCGTCTCTAGTCCATATCATGTCTCCATTCAAATCTCCGGTGCTTCTGGTTAACTCAGGTCCTTTCAATGTTCTGTCTCTTCATCCAATTAAATCCCATTTCTCCACTCCTTGTAAGGAGTGGAAGGGTCTCCACTCCTTACAAGATAGCCTCTCCACACCTCTCCTCAGCTCTCCTCCTCTCCTCTTTTCTCTTTCTCTCCTCTTCTCCTCCTCTCTTCCCCTCTCCTCTCCTCCCCTCTCCCCTTGTAACTTCCTCTCCTCACCTCTTCTCCTCCCCTCTCCTCTCCTGTTCTCTCCTCATCTACACTCCTCTCCTCCTCTCTTGTCTCTTCCCCCCTCCTCCTCTCCTCCCCCTGAGCTGAGCATCCGCTCGATCTCTAACATGGCCATGCCTGTCCAGATCCTCCAGGTCCAGGCCTGGTTCCAGCTTACTTTCTGAGATCCTGTTGTCCTCCACGGTCACGCTGGTGTCCTTCTGTCTCTGGGTGTGGACGTTGTCGCTATCTGAGTCTGTACGCTGGGCTGGAACACACACACACAAATACACACACACACACACACACACACACACACACACACACACTTGAATGATGTCATACAGTAGGAGTAGAGTATGGTATAGTTAAGTGTAGTACAGTAAATTAGTAGACAGACACTGTGAGAGTTTTGGGCTAAAACACAAGCCGTTTACTCCATTGAAACAGCAGTATCTTACTGAGCTAATGGTACATCCTCATGTATCTACCTTCTGCCTTTGATAGAACACAAAAACAACACTTATCTCTGCTGACAACTGTGATTCCCACTGAGCGCATACAAGACCAGACAATTACAGTTCAAAGACGCTATTATCTGAGATCAGTCCGAGCGCCATGACAGCGCTATGAACAGAATCTCACCCGGGTATCGGGCCATGACAGCGCTATGAACAGACTCTCACCCGGGTATCGGGCCATCACAGCGCTGTGAACAGACTCTCTCCCGGGTATCGGGCCATGACAGCGCTATGAACAGACTCTCACCCGGGTATCGGGCCATCACAGCGCTATGAACAGACTCTCTCCCGGGTATCGGGCCATCACAGCGCTGTGAACAGACTCTCTCCCGGGTATCGGGCCATGACAGCGCTATGAACAGACTCTCACCCGGGTATCGGGCCTCCGTGGACTTGCTCTCCTCTGAGGCGCTGAGGGCGCTGATCTTGAACACGTATTCCTTTGATGGGTCGTAGTCCTCTATGACCATCTTTGCCTCCTCCTTAGACACCTGCACCTCCTTCTCCTCTCCACCTGTGACGAGGGGCAACGAGGGACGAGGACGAGGACAGCAACACTTCACCTTGAGTCTACATGAATTACTATGCAATTACACATCAATACCTGCAGTTGTTATATAGGAACTGCTATGTACAGTAACTACATGGTCTGAAGGTTTAATGCCCAGTGAGCAAATCAGACATGGTATATAGAGGGGCCTGCAGGCGTATATAGAGGACTGCAGGCATATATAGAGGGGTGTGCAGGCGTATATAGAGGGATGTGCAGGTGTACATAGAGGAGACTGCAGGCGTATAAAGAGGGGTGTTCAGGCGTATATAGAGGGGTGTGCAGGGGTATAGAGGGGTGTGCAGGCGTATATAGAGGGGACTGCAGGCGTATATAGAGGGACGTGCAGATGTGTATAGAGGGGTGTGCAGGCGTATATAGAGGTGTGTGCAGGTGTATATAGAGGGGTGTGCAGGCGTATATAGAGGGACGTGCAGGCGTATATAGAGGGGCGTGCAGGCGTATATAGAGGAGTGTGCAGGCGTATAGGGCGTGCAGGCGTATATAGAGGAACGTGCAGGCGTATATAGAGGGGTGTGCAGGCGTATATAGAGGGGTGTGCAGGCATATATAGAGGGACGTGCAGGCGTATATAGAGGTGTGCAGGTGTATAAAGAGTGTGTGCAGGCGTATATAGAGGTGTGCAGGCGTATAAAGAGGGACGTGCAGGCGTATATAGAGGAGTGTGCAGGCGTATATAGAGTGTGTGCAGGCGTATATAGAGAGTTGTGCAGGGGTATATAGAGGGACGTGCAGGCGTATATAGAGAGACGTGGAGGCGTATATAGAGGGGTGTGCAGACTTATATAGAGAGTTGTGCAGGGGTATATAGAGGGACGTGCAGGCCTATATAGAGGGACATGCAGGCGTATATAGAGGGGTGTGCAGGCGTATATAGAGGGACGTGCAGGTGTATATAGAGGAGCGTGCAGGCGTATATAGAGGGACGTGCAGGCGTATATAGAGGGGTGTGCAGACGTATATAGAGGGACGTGCAGGCGTATATAGAGGAGCGTGCAGGCGTATATAGAGGGGTGTGCAGACGTATATAGAGAGTTGTGCAGGGGTATATAGAGGGACGTGCAGGCGTATATAGAGGGACATGCAGGCATATATAGAGGAACGTGCAAGAGTATATACAGGGACGTGCAGGCGTATATAGAGAGTGCAGGTGTATATAGAGGGACGTGCAGGCATATATAGAGGGGCGTGCAGGCGTATATAGAGGTGTGCAGGCGTATATAGAGGGGTGTGCAGGCGAGGGGCGCGCAGGCGTATATAGAGGGACGTGCAGGCGTATATAGAGGTGTGCAGGCGTATAAAGATGGATGTGCAGGCGTATATAGAGGGGTGTGCAGGCGTATATAGAGGGACGTGCAGGCGTATATAGAGGAGTGTGCAGGCGTATATATAGTGTGTGCAGGCGTATATAGAGGGGTGTGCAGGTGTATACAGAGTGTGTGCAGGCGTATAGAGGAGTGTGCAGATGATATAGAGGGACGTGCAGGCGTATATAGAGGGGTGTGCAGGCGTATATAGAGGGACGTGCAGGCGTATATAGAGGGGTGTACAGGCGTATATAGAGTGTGTGCAGGCATATATAGAGGGACGTGCAGGCGTATATAGAGGGACGTGCAGGCGTACATAGAGGGACGTGCAGGTGTATATAGAGGGACGTGCAGGAGTATATAGAGTGTGTGCAGGCGTATATAGAGGGACGTGCAGGCGTATATAGAGAGGTGTGCAGGCGTATATAGAGTGTGTGCAGGCGTATATAGAGGGATGTGCAGGCGTTTATAGAGGGACGTGCAGGCGTACATAGAGGGACGTGCAGGCGTATATAGAGGGACGTGCAGGTGTACATAGAGGGACGTGCAGGCGTATATAGAGTGTGTGCAGGAGTATATAGAGGGACGTGCAGGTGTATATAGAGGGACGTGCAGGCGTATATAGAGTGTGTGCAGGCATATATAGAGGGATGTGCAGGCGTATATAGAGTTGTGCAGGCGTATATAGAGTGTGTGCAGGCGTATATAGAGGGACGTGCAGGCGTTTATAGAGGGACGTGCAGGCGTACATAGAGGGACGTGCAGGCGTATATAGAGGGACGTGCAGGTGTACATAGAGGGACGTGCAGGCGTATATAGAGTGTGTGCAGGCGTATATAGAGGGACGTGCAGGTGTATATAGAGGGACGTGCAGGCGTATATAGAGTGTGTGCAGGCATATATAGAGGGACGTGCAGGCGTATATAGAGTTGTGCAGGCGTATATAGAGTGTGTGCAGGCGTATATAGAGGGACGTGCAGGCGTTTATAGAGGGACGTGCAGGCGTACATAGAGGGACGTGCAGGCGTATATAGAGGGACGTGCAGGCGTACATAGAGGGACGTGCAGGCGTATATAGAGTGTGTGCAGGTGTATATAGAGGGACGTGCAGGTGTATATAGAGGGACGTGCAGGCGTATATAGAGTGTGTACAGGCGTATATAGAGTGTGTGCAGGCATATATAGAGTGTGTACAGGCATATATAGAGGTGTGCAGGCTTATATGGAGTGAAACAGGCTGGGGCTGAGCGGATGCTGCAGGGGACATGGGGGGAGAGGCCTCCTGTTCCAACACACCTGCATTCCTTTAAGCAGTGCCCACAGGACACATTCACCTCTACACACACACACACACACACACACACACACACATTCTCTCACACACACACATTCTCTCTCTCACACACACACACACACACACACACACACACACACACACACACACAGAGCCCGCCCTGACCTCCCTGGGGCCCTAAGCAAAGTTCTGCTAAGGGGCCCTCCTACCTGACCCATGAGACATGTGAACCTTGTTCTATTGACCCCCCCCCCCCCCCCCCCCCCCCTTGGAGCAGCATGGCCAATTTTGCCGCTCCCCTTGTGGGCCAGCCAGACTCGGCACTGGCAAGGCTGAGAATCTAACTCGCAACCTTTCGATAACTAGCTGATGCAGATGAAATGGCCTGTTAGACCGCTGAGCTACCGACGGCCGCCAAGTATGAGTACTTACTGAGCCTGTGGTATCTGTAGTAGCTGGCTGTACTGGGCCTGTGGTATCTGTAGTAGCTGGCTGTACTGGGCCTGTGGTATCTGTAGTAGCTGGCTGTACTGGGCCTGTGGTATCTGTTGAAGCTGGCTGTACTGGGCCTGTGGTATCTGTTGAAGCTGGCTGTACTGGGCCTGTGGTATCTGTTGATTTCCGAACTGCAGTTTATAAACAGCTTCGCACCTTGTGGCGTTTCTCAAACCGTACACAATACATTTCACTCTCACATTTGTCAGGCGCAAAGTCACAGAACACAGCCCTGGAGTCACTGGCTGACAAGCAAAAGACACGCAGACCAAGAGATGCGCTGCTGAGCCTATGTTCTGAGCTAGGTTAGCAAGACAGACAGACTAACTTACTGGGATGCGCTGAAAGCTAACAAGCAACTTAACATTAACTTTAGCCACTGTTATTTGCTGACATCAAATTTGGAGAGGAGATAACGCAAGTTTACCTGATTGCTGTTCCTGCAATTCAGTCTCATGCCTTTTTTTCCCTCTTTTCATTGCCCGAAATGTAGCTCTGCTTCATCTTCTCATATGCTGTAACTCATTGACACCTGCTTTGGCACGAGAGGAGGGGAAGGCGGGGCCTTGCGTAATTTGCGGGGCCCTACGCAATCTGCGTAGTGAGCGTATAGGGAGGGCCGGTTCTGCACATACACACACACACACACATTCTCACACACACACACATTCTCACACACACACACACACACACACACACACACACACACACACACACACACAATACATAAACACAGCCATTCTCCTCAAAATAACAACCAAAAGTGATGTTGCTGCCAAACACGGAGAGAATAATTCACTGGGGTCCTGGAGTCCTCAGAATAGGGCCCCAGGAAGACTAGCAACTGTCATTAGTCAGTTAGCTAATGGGGATCCATTATGAAACATGAAACACTCATTTAATACTGACTCATCCCAACTGAGAAGAACCTGAGAAGTGTGACTTGGGCTTTGAGTTTCTCTGTGGGCGACTTGACCTTCAGAATAACAATTATGTTGATATTCAGCGTTCTCCCGTCAGGCGGGCTGGCGGGCCTTTATGTGATACTGCTGTCCTCTCCTCGCTGTATAGAAGCCCCGCCCTCTGCGCTGAGCGCCACAGATGGAGCTGTACGGGCTTGTTATAGAAATGGCCTCCACACACAGAAAATGTCAAGGGCCTCTCCCAGCGCCTCTGTGCGCAGAGGTGATCCTGCTTACCGGAGGGTTACGCCCCTTCCTAAGTCCTTCATAAGCATTACATGACATCTGGCACGGACAGACCTGACACGCACCCCTGTAAATGGGGCTAAGGTGTTGACAAAAATATTCCAAGTTCAAAAGGTCGCCAGTCCACGCCTCCTAGGTTGAGTGAGTACATACAGGACCATAGCCAGGGGGGGGGATCGGGTGGATCGAACGAACCCCCCCTCACGACCAAAGGTCCAGAATTCAAGACCAAAGGTCCAGAATTCAAGACCAAAGGTCCAGAATTTAAGACAAATGGTCCAGAATTTAAGACAAAAGGTCCAGAATTTAAGACAAAAGCCCCCCCCCCCCCCCCCCCGATCGACAAATCGCCCGACAATCAAGATAACCTGTCCGCACCCCCCCATCAACAAATCGAAACAATCCACTTTTGGGAAAAACAACCCCCCCCCCTCCACAAGGCTGGCTATGGGCCTGACATACTACCGAGCTGGGAGAGAAACTGACCTGTCACTGAAAGGGTTGCTGGTTTGAATCCCGGTAGAAGGGTGGGTAATGATATTCCAAAGCAGGCTGGCGTCTCATCCAGCTGCCTATGTTGACCTGGCATTTTATCTGACAATCATCCCTCCATCTATCATCCCTCCATTCATCATCATGATCCCCACACCTCCTCCAGGCCAGCCAACCAATGAGTGGCCTAGCCTGGACTCATACAGACAGCCCTGTTCCACCCTCTGGAGTTCCACTCACATCTGGCTAGACCTGGATTAAAGATCTACTTGCTTGCTACCACTTGGAATCATTTCAACTCACTTATCTATGTTTGATTGATCTTGCCTGGCACTGTGGAACAAAGTGTCTGCTCCCAAGGGTCTCTCCACACTCATGTATTTAAGCAAAAATAGTATGTCAAACTAGTACTTATTTAGAAACTACCTAGAACAAGCTATTGAAACCACACATGATCAGAACTAGGATCTAGACCAGCTAAACTATCGGGGCGGGGAAAGTAACGACCGTTCAAATGAAATTCAGATCCTTTTTTGGTATCAGAACCCAATCTCTCAGGTAGAACCCAATCTCTCAGGTAGAACATGTTCAAAGAAAAGCATCCAGCCCCGTTGTCCCTCAGGGGAAGATAGCTCACATTTTTGTGCGAATGGCAAATTACATCAATGACACATCATTTCCACACACAGCACAGTAGCAGGGCGAAACACTAAACCGTCACCAATACACAGGTTCTAACAGAAGTATAAGCATTCCGTTGTATGAAAAGCGGATTGAACACACAATGCGGGACCTTGTGGCCCTTACCTGGATGGGCACTATAAACAGCTCTGTAACTGTCAAAGTGTCCTCGGGGCTCTCTCCAGGACACATGCAGTTTGGTCGCGCTCAGGATTTTAAAACGAAGCTTTCTTGGTGTTGACACTGAACAGAGAAACAAGAAGTAGCAGCTTTAGACAACTATTTGTAGAAAGTATTTGTAATGTATTTAATTGAATTCAGACATAATTAAAACTACATTCACATAATAGTAGCACCAAAGGCTTTGGGTGGAGTTCAATCAAGTGTTAAGAAAACCAACGGTGGTCAAAACAGCTCACTCAATACAGTGACTAGAAAACTGTGTGGTGATGTGTTTTTTGGGCGTGAGTGTTCATTCTTCTGCCAAGAAAACACAGACATTTTTAAATGGTTATGAGTCAGTGAACAGCTAGATTGAACCCCAGCCAGAGTTTGGCACAGTAGGCAACAAGTTTGTCCATCTGTGTTTTAACAGTCATAGAAGATTGTATCTTTTTCCCAAAACTTAGGAGAGGCAGATACAAAGTGTAGCTACCACAGATGTCACATTAAAAGCAAAGTCACGTTCTCTTTCTCACACCCTCTGGCGTTTCTCTATTAGAGTTTGTTTTTTGTTCAGCTCTTCTCATCAGAAGCCAGTCCCAGCTGCACGTGGCAGGAGTCCGGGCGGGGCTGGAGAGAGCGGCTCCTCCAGAGCCTCCAGAGCCTCTTCACAAGAGAACATGACTTGTTTTATTTATTGTGGCAACAAATGGAGAGTGACTGGAATAGCATCTCTCTATTCCTGTCTTTCACAAGAGAACAGTCGCTAAGGACAGCCTTAAAGACCTGCAGTGCCACAACTACTTTCCAGACCTTGGTTCAAAATAGTATTTGAAATCCTTTCAGATACAGTAACTCAGCTGTGTTTGATTGAGCATGCATGGGTTTGATGGAACCAATGAAATAGCTCCAAAAAGTGCAAACCCTACCCCGTTGGCACTACTGTAAGAGATTGCCAGTTAAAACAATCAACAAATTATTTGAATGGGTTTTTAAAATACTACTTTCACCCAAGTCTGTGTTTGTACTTTCTACCATTAGTCCAGAGTCAACATCCCCTCAGCTTTACACCACAGACACAACCAGACCCCAGAACCTGCAGCCACATCTCCATGGTAAACAAACCACAACACCCTGCAGAAAATCCCACAAACTCTCTCTGTGTGTTTGTGTCTTTGTTTGGTGGAAAGCCTTCCATCTGGTGCCAATGTACTCTTTAGATACCTACAGTCCACTCTGATCCCAGCAAACAGAGGAGTCACACTCCTGCCTGGGGCACCAGGGACCAGGTACTAGGCAGTGTGGTTGGATGTACTGATGTAGGTACAGTATGACGGTTGGATGTACTGATGTAGGTACAGTATGACGGTTGGATGTACTGATGTAGGTATGACGGTTGGATGTACTGATGTAGGTATGACGGTCGGATGTACTGATGATGTAGTTGGATGTACTGATATTGATATGACGGTTGGATGTACTGATGTACTGTAGGTATGACGGTTGGATGTACTGATGTAGGTATGACGGTTGGATGTACTGATGTAGGTATGAAGGTTGGATGTACTGATGTACTGTAAGTATGACGGTTGGATGTACTGATGTAGGTATGACGGTCGGATGTACTGATGATGTAGTTGGATGTACTGATATTGATATGACGGTTGGATGTACTGATGTACTGTAGGTATGACGGTTGGATGTACTGATGTAGGTATGACGGTTGGATGTACTGATGTAGGTATGACGGTTGGATGTACTGATGTACTGTAAGTATGACGGTTGGATGTACTGATGTAGGTATGACGGTTGGATGTACTGATGTAGGTATGACGGTTGGATGTACTGATGTACTGTAGGTATGACGGTTGGATGTACTGATGTAGGTATGACGGTTGGATGTACTGATGTAGGTATGACGGTTGGATGTACTGATGTACTGTAGGTATGACGGTTGGATGTACTGATGTACTGTAGGTATGACGGTTGGATGTACTGATGTAGGTATGTAAAGAGACTACAGAGTAGCACAGAGAGAAGTGGAAAACTTGTTGACGGGGTAGGAGTTAGAATATGAACTCGTCGACGGGGTAGGAGTTAGAATATGAATGAGGCGCTTTAAAATCAGGCTAGTAAATACCGTACCAAGCTCACCAACCTGTGGAGGGGGGGGGGGGGGGGAGAGATTCGCCAGGGCTTAACTCTGTCTCTCTCTGAAAAACAGACTCTGCTCTCCTTGGGAAGTGGCTTCATCCGGAGTGGTTAGAAACAGCACGTCGTGTTTGTGTGGTTCAGGCCAGACTGTGCACGTCACCCAGTGCAAAGAAAGCCAGTTTTTCTCTTGAACCAAATAACATTTGGATGCTGAGCAAATTGCATCTTGAGGGCAACGGACCTGCCAGCGGAGATGGGCTCATATTGTGCATGCAGCCTGAGAGGCTTAGAGCACCCTGGGAAGGGTGGGAAGTGGGATTTTTTTTCCCTGAAGAAATCAGACAGAAATCTGAACGCATTTTAGATCATCTGTGAGTCAAACTGGGTGAGCTGCAGACGGTGAAGGGGAACGGGGGTTAAGGTCATCCATTTTTAGTCAGTCAAAACTTAAGAGACAAATTTCAAAAGTGAATCGGTCTGATTTCGAAAACAACAGTTTTAAACTTCCCTTATTTAGAAATGTAGTTTCATTGGCTAATGCTTGTCTTTGTTCCCAGATCTGGTGACCTCATCTGTTGTCACCTGGAGCACCGGAAGCTTTCAGTTACCCTATCTGTCTGAGCCACTCTGAAGGAAACCTCTAGAAGCTCCCTGAAAGCCCAGCTTGCCCTTTCAACCCCTTGGTGATAGTTGTTTCACCCAAAACAAAGAACTCTGTCCCCGTTCAAACATTCCTGAACTACAACCTTCCTTCCTCCCTTCCCTGAGGAAACCCCTGATGTAACATGACTGGACTGGTGAAACTAGCTTTCCACAACCATAGCTTTAGCCAATCAAGTCTTGAATCAGATCGGAGATTACTCACAGGAAGGAAGGAAGGAAGGAAGGAAGGAAGGAAGGAAGGAAGGATGGAAGGAAGGAAGGAAGGAAGGAAGGAAGGAAGGAAGGAAGGAAGGAAGGAAGGAAGGAAGGAAGGAAGGAAGGAAGGAAGGAAGGAAGGAAGGAAGGAAGGAAGGAAGGAAGGAAGGAAGGAAGGAAGTATTCCTCCTCTGAAGGCAGTCCACATAGCAGGGAGGGCCCCTGCCAAGCCCCCATGGCGTGGGTCCAGGGGGTATAACTCTTACCCTGCACCTCAGAGGGCCTGACGTCCCGCTAGCAGTTGCTAAGCTAAGACACCAGAAGAATGCTGCGGCTCACTTCACATAAGGACTAATGGTGTTAAGACAAGCCCACAAAAACAAACTGCTGTGTGGAGATGCAGCTCTCACTCCTCTGTATTCAACAAGGTTCCTCTTCACATGGAGGGCTATCTCAGAATTACAGTCTTCATATGGAGGGCTATCTCAGGATTACAGTCTTCATATGGAGGGCTATCTCAGGATAACAGTCTTTATATGGAGGGCTATTTCAGGATAACAGTCTTCACATGGAGTGCTATCTCAGGATAACAGTCTGTATATGGAGAGCTATCTCAGGATAACAAACAGTATAACTCTTCATATGGAGAGCTACAGTATCTCAGGATAACAGTCTTCACATGGAGGGCTATCTCAGGATAACAGTTTAAATAGGGAAGTAAACGAGCCAATTCATGTTGGTTGACAACACTCAATAGACCAGGTTTCTCTTAATAGATACTGAGACATTAGTGGCTTTTCCCTTTGAGGTACGTAACAGTACTAAGCAAAACTTTGAAGTAGTTACACAGTAAAACATGAACATTTTTAAAATAAAATGCTTGGACAAAAGCTGCACATCAAAACTGACAGATACAGCAGAGAGGATAGAGACAGAGAGAGAGAGAGAGAGAGAGAGAGAGAGAGAGAGAGAGAGAGAGGGAGGGGGGGGTTATCACTCTGATAGAGTGACATAGTAGTTCACCTTGGCCCTGAGCAGGCCTGGGGAAGAGAGAGAGAGAGAGAGAGAGAAGGGGGGGATATCACTCTGATAGAGTCACAGTAGTAGTTCACCTTGGCCCTGAGCAGGCCAGGGGGAGAGAGAGAGAGAGAGAGAGAGAGAGAGAGAGAGAGAGAGGGGGGGGGGGGGGGGTATCACTCTGATAGAGTCACAGTAGAAGTTTACCTTGGCCCTGAGCAGGCCTGGGGAAGAGAGAGAGAGAGAGAGAGAGAGAGAGAGGGGGGGGGTATCACTCTGACAGAGTCACAGTAGTAGTTCACCTTGGCCCTGAGCAGGCCTGGGGAAGAGAGAGGCCAGAGCCAGGCAGAGCAGAGGAGCCCATATCACCTGCATCATGAACTCTTTATACCACAGCAGGACCTGGGGAGGACACAGAGACAATGCCAAATTACACTCAAATTATACTCAAATTATACTGAAATCACCTTATTTGATATTAAAACTCATTTCTGAGAGGACCACCTGTATGAATAGCTAACCTTTTTTTCAAAACGTTCAAAGATTATCAGAAAATAATAATTCATCCTTCTTGAAAGTTTCCATAAAGCTACAGTTGTTACAGCTGTCTTTAGAAACCTGGCACACTCCTGTTTTCTACTAACAATAGTTGCATAATGCAAGATAAGATTTCCTCAGGGAAGCCGTGTGTAATCAGATCAGACACGATGAAGTCATGCACTCGTATAAAGGATTGATGACACCTCAATAGAGACACCGTATCATTATCTGAGAAATCAAAGCAACCCAATTGTTAATAATAACACTGCTGTTCACTACAGGCGGCTAGTAAAAATGTTACAGGTGTAGCCTGTAGGCAAACCAGTGTAAAATAGCAGCATTTAACTTGACCATACGCCACTATGGGAGATAGTAGTTGAATCGGCTAGATTCAATACATTGTTGTAGCGATGTTAGGCTGAATAAAACAGAAGGCTAAAAATAAAGTTGACTGCAAACAAAATTGACACAGGTAAACTGACGACAACCCGCCCGCACGACCACTGAGCATCATTAGATGTCCTCCACTTACCTCTATGTACAAAGATAAAAAATAAAAGTATATATATAAACTATATTCCGAACAGAGATAATATTATATCCATACCTTTTCAAAGCATATGTTCAGTGGTACTAAATTCCTCCACACGGCTACGTGTGAAAGCCCAGCAGCGCGTGTCGTCGCTCGCAGGCTGTTCCTGAACTATCTCGCGCTCCTCAGTTGAGACTTGCGCGCGCGAGAGAAAGGTGGGTGTATCTCGCGCGCTCATTCACCATCCCTCGAGCTATTCATTCCTTCACCTCGTTTTATCTTGAGCGAGAGAGGCAGAGAATGTGTTTAGGGGGCAGACGTGTCGAGCCTAGAGCAGCTGTGATATACCGTATCCCTGACCTCCTGCATTCTGGGCACCGTTCTTTTTTTTGCTTTGTTTTTTATTTTGGGTCTCGCAGGTGATTGGTTGTGTAGTAGAGGTAATAAACTGCGCTCCTAATTCAGCACGGGACTCACTGATACACCCAGGGAGGAACAGTAATACAACCATGAATAATGTGTACTGTCAATATAGGTATAGGAATATTTCTTCCTGTGTAGCCCAGACAGCCCATTCATGTAGATGTAGCTGAAATGGTTAAAGGCAATATACTGTAGATTACATTTTTATGTAGACACATTTTTCTCTCTCTCTCTCTCTTCTCTTTTCGTCAAATAAAAGGCTACATCCACAGATCTTTTAGAAAGGTGCAGAATAGAATCCCCCCCCCCCCCACAAAAAAATACATCCCTTTCCCTAGCAGCATCAACCAGCTCTGCCTGGGGAATCTTTAGCCGCTCACAGGCCAGTGCGGAGATGTAGTCCTGCCACCTGGTACTGGGTCTACCCCGCGGCCTCCTCCCAGCCGGACACGCCTGGAACACCCTCCCTAGGGAGGCGCCCAGGAGGCTTCCTCACTAGATGCCTGAACCACCTCAACTGGCTCCTTTCGACGCAAAGGAGCAGCGGCTCTACTCCGAGTCTCTCATTCTTTCGGTCATGACCCATTCTTCATGACCATAGGTGAGGGTGGGGACTGGAGACGAAGATAGACCGGTAGATCGAGAGCTTTGCCTTTCGGCTCAGCTCTCTTTTCGTCACAACACTGCGGTAAAGCGACTGCAGAACCGCACCAGCTGCTCAGATTCTCTGGCCAAACTCCCTCTCCATGATTACCTCACTCATAAACAAAACCCCCAGATAGATTGAACTCCTTCACTTGGGATAAGGACTCATTTCCTACTCGGAAAGGACAGACCACCGGTTTCCTGCTGAGAACCATGGCCTCAGATTTAGAAGTGCTGATTCTCATCCCAGCTGCTTCACACTCAGTTGCGAACCTATCCAGAGAGTGCTGGAGGTCGCAGGCAGATGATGCCATCAGGACCACATCATCTGCAAACAGCAGCGAGACGATCCACAGCTCACTGAACTGCAAACCCACCTCCCCGCGGCTACGCCTCGATATCCTGTCCATGAAAATCACAAACAGGATTGGTGACAAAGCAGCCCTGGCAGAGGCCAACCCCCACCGGAAAGGAAGACGACTTACTGCCGAGGACCCGGACACAGCTATCGCTCTGGGTGTACAGGGATTGGATGGCCCTAAGTAGGGACCCCCTCACCCCATACCTGCATAACCCTCCAGCATAACCCTCCACAAGATCTCTCGAGGGACCCGGTCGTAAGCCTTCTCCAAGTCCACAAAGCACATGTAGACAGTTTGGGCAAACTCCCAAGCCCCCTCCAAGATCCTTGCGAGGGTGAAGAGCTGATTGGTGATTCCACGACAAGGACGAAATCTGCATTGTTCCTCTTGATGCCTCTATAATTGGCACACACCCTCTGGTCCCCTTTTTTGAATATTGGGACCACCACCCCAGTCTGCCACTTCTTTGGCACTGAACCGGACTCCCACGCAATGTTAAAGAGGCGTGTCAACCAAGACAATCCCTCAACACCCAGCGCCTTCAGCATTTCTGTATGGATCTCATCAGTCCCTGGGGCTTTGCCACTGTGGAGTTGTTTGACTACCTCAGTGACCTCCTCCAGGGAAATTGACGATGACCCCCCATCATCCTCCGGTCGGGTTCAGGAATTCCTCAAAGTGCTCCTTCCAACGCTCAACAACCTCCTCAGTTGAGGTCAGCAGTGTCCTATACTTGCTGTATACAGCTTGAATTTATAATAAATAAAAAAAATTGACGGGTCCAAAATGAATGTTGTTTATCTGTTTGAGATGTCTGAGGTTTGGTTGCAACCTCTAACAAAGGTCATGAGCGAGTGAGCGAATAGTATTACAACTATACCATCCTGTCAGGAGAATAGGCTACTACTGGCTCACGAGCCTTGTTAGAGTTTTTTTTTTGTCTATATAAAAATGTTATCTACAGTATATCACCTTTAAAAATGTTCTATATGGCCCCATCCTGGTATCAGATTGAGAAAGTGGTGCTCTCCCCTCTCCCGCCCTTGCTTGTTTGTCCACCAAAAAGTCCCCCCAGGAACAATCACATCCTATCATATCACATTTACAAGAAACATGGATTTCAGGTTTTCAAGAAAGACCCATATTTCAGCTTTGGCAGAACCCTAAATTACTGATTTATAAAGTTCCCTTTCTGTGGAAGGAATGGGTAAGCAAAGGGATTCTCACACTGGGCGACCTGTATGCAGAGGACTCGCTCAAATCGTTTGATGAACTAGTCACAGAATTTGGCCTCCCTAGATCTACTTTCTGGCAATATTTGAAATTGAGGCACTTACTATCTGGAATATTTGGCTCAACTAGGAATCCGCCTAGTCTCGCATAGCCAGACCTATGTCCACACTTCATTTACACTGTGTCAGCGCCGGAGACAGGTCTGGCTGGACATATTACCATTCTGCAATAGGGGGGGAAAAAACACAGTATTTCTTTAAACCAATCACAGTCATCTTGGGCGGAGCCAGCCCCGAAGGTGCTCTTGCAAAATAGTCTGAATCGAATCTGATTGGTGCCGAGAGAATCTCTCTGCCCGAATCAGAATTATTTGCGTTTCCAGTCTTGCCACTGATTGGGCAGTGTGACAATGAATGACAAGGTTTATTGCCAAAACCTACATCTGTTGAGTCAGACTAGAATCCGCCTAATCCGTCTGAGTTGCTGGAATACACTACTAAGGTGTTGGGTACAGGGCATGAGGCCTCATTTCATTACTCCAAGATCTTTATGGAAAATCTAACTGTAACTAATGCTTTGAAAACCACATGGGAGAGGGATCTGAACTTGGCTTTGGAAGAGGAGGAGTGGGATGAAATCTGCAGAAACTCAGTGAAAATGTCCAAGGACATTAGAATTACGCTAATTCAATTTAAATAATAATAATTCGCTTCTATTGGACACCCTCACGGCTGAATAGGTTAGGACTTAAGGATACAGCTGAGTGCTGGTGGTGTGCGGATCCAGACTCGGTGAGCACCCTATTGCATGTTTTCTGGGAATGCCCGGCAATTCAAAGTTACTGGAAGCAAGTGCATAAATGTATCCTAGAGTGGATGTGGGGGTATTGCCCATATTGCCCAAGACTTTATATACTGGAAGACCCTACACGGGTCACCCACTGTAGTGATGCAGATTTCATCCTAACAGCTATTATGGTTGGGAGACAGGTATTAATGAGGGTGTGGGAGGCAGTGGGGAGTCCCTCTGGGTGGAGCTGGGTAAAGTCGCTGTACAGTATATGAGCAGATAATGTATAGCAAGATTGACAGATTGGACAAATATTACCACAAATGGGTAAGTTATATACTGAATATTAGAGACGGGGAATAAATGTAGTGTGGTCAGGTTTCGTCATGCCAACCTGGTCAGGTGTCGTCTCGAGGATGCCAGCACTCTTCACACTTCCACAGTAACCTAATGTGACTGACCATCACTATCATCACAGTGCTGCAGGTTATCTGACTAACCATCACAGTGCTGCAGGGTGCTTTTTAGACCAGAAGCAACTGAGATGTTATCTAAAGAAGGCATATCTACCCATGCAATGCAACAACAAAAAAACATGTTGTGGTTTAGTTCTTTTTTGTTTTGTTTTGTTTGATTGGTTCAGGCTGGGGTCACAAACACAGGTCTGGAATGTGACTCTGTGGCTACCCCAGGCTCATTGGCTTACGCAAATATTTGTAAGTTGTTTTTTTTGCGAGAAAGACTGGCTTCCAGGCTAGTTAGATGACTGTTTCTTTCTTTCTTTGGCTGCAATAAAGGGACGGTTTAGTGTAAGTTGGTCTGTTGTTTTGAGAAATCTCAGAAAGAGCACAATGTCAACAAGAGACTGTGTTCAGCTCCAAGGAGTTCTGTTGAATAGACTATGAGCCTCGACTGAATAAAACAAAATCCTCATCATTGTCAGTGTACAGTTGACTGCTCTCACATAATGCATCCACTATTATGACATTCAATGTAAATAAGATAAGAAGGGTGCCTATCTTTTTCAGTATGTGTAATTCCATAGTGTCAAACAGATACTGTAGATAGATAGATAGATAGATAGATAGACAGACAGACAGACAGACAGACAGACAGACAGATACATACAAACATACATACAAACATACATACATACATACATACATACATACATACATACATACATACATACATACATACATACATACATACATACTTTAATGACTGCTAGCTGGGCCTCAACTCAGTGGACATACCATGTAGGACACACTCAATGTGATTGACATTCACCACAACTCATAGGCGAGTGCACCGCTCAGGCAGAGTTGATCTTAGAACAAGCTAGCACTGTTACATAAGCGTCCACCAGCCTTAGTGCTAGGCTAATGTACTGTAGCCCCGGGGGGCTGCGCTAGCTACACGCCCCTCCCTCCTCCAGTTGGCTCTGGTGTCAAATGTGTCTCTACAAGTGAAGAGACGGAGGGTGGAATTCCCCTGTTGGTACTCGTCACCATGACAGCGGGGTCACCTGTATGACAGAGGTGATCAGGAATCATCTCTAGAAAATGAATTACTCCTGGAATCTCAAGCACCTGTTTTATTGGAGGAGCCTACTGGGGCAGAGGCAGGTGAGTTATGGATGAGAGGGTGAGGAGAGGTACACGCAACACTTTCTCACTGTGTGAACAGGAAGTACTTATTCAACTGTACTTCCTGGCCTTTCACTGCCCTTGACACAAGTATGACCTGTGACATTTGACCTAGTGAGCATTCCATGCACGTGAACCTGAACCTTGACCTCTTGAGCCCATGAACTTTGTTTGCCTTTGTAAATGTACCAAAATCATCCCTCCAGGACAGGAGAGACGCCTCTGGAGGAGGCCCTGCTGCCATCTGAGCAGCTTTATCCCAGAAAAATGGTGTTCATGGATTTAGGGGTGTTTTGAGTTTGGTCAAAGTGAGCAAAACGTTTGTGGTTCACTTTGCAGCAGCATCCATTTTTCCTGGATAACTTAAAAAAATAAAAATAAAAATGTAACCAAGACATCAGGATGAGATTACAGCATCTAGAATGACAGTGTTCACATACTAGATATCCACCAGGGTCAAGCCTGAACAAGCTCCATATGGCAGTCACTGCCACCCGCTGGCTACACAGGCATACTGTAGATATTGCTCAATACCCACTTTTTGTGTGGGTGTGGTCACTAATTAATCTAAGAATGTCAATGTGTCAAAGGTGATTTCCAAATGAGTTTCAATGGTTATTATTAACCTTATGGCAGTTTAGCTGTAGTTGTTCAGCGCCTCTCTATTGGCTGTAGATGTGCTTCCTCATATTTCTGTAAATTCCTGATATTGTTTCCAAAGACATACAGTATGGAGGTCAATTTGTTTTCTGGGTGAGCACTGGAATACAAATGAAGCTTGTAGTTTCTTTAATAAAATTAGCATTGACCCTCTGATAGTAGCGATGATGAAGACATCTTGTATTAAACAATTTGATTTCAAAAGCCGATAGTTATAAATCCATGACCTTGTTGTTATGGTACTGGTTTTGATATGACTGAAAGATACAAAATGAGTAATGTTACATATGAGAATCTGATAGTATACAAGCTATAGTGATACACCTGATACACTGTTAAAAACAACTATATTAATATTAACAACAACAATAATAATAATAATAATAATTATTATTATTATTATTATTATTATTGTTGTTATTGTTACTATTATTATAGTAACATCTGAAACTACTGACACCTTTTTCGTTAAGAAACTAGGAGGATCTATAGTCCGTCACACCTGTCCTTTGGCTTCAGATCTGTGAGGTACATCTGAGGAGACAACGCTCTGGATTGGAGCTCGGCCAGTGGGGGGAGATGAGGTAATAATAATAATAATAATAATAATAATAATAATAATAATAATAATAATAATAATAATAATAATAATAATAATACATATTATTTATAAGGTGCCTTTCAGGTCACTCAAGGTCGCCGTACAGGACAAAAAAAGACAATAAAATATACAATAGACAAAAGATACAAAATTACAAAATAAAAAATTTGATTCAAAATTAAAAAATTGTAAGAGTTTGCAACAGAACATCAACAATCACAGTGAATAGGCCTTTCTTAAAAGGTGGGATTTAAAAATGAATATGGAGTCTGTATTCCTGATGTCAGGGGGGAGGGAGTTCCAGAGGCGAGGAACAGAGCGACTGAAGGCTCTAGCCCCCATGGTGGAGGGACGATGAGGCTGATGGCAGAGGCAGACCTGAGAGTCCGGGTGGGATTGTTGATGTGGAGGAGGTCAGAGAGGTATGGAGGAGGGAGGTTATGGATGGCCTTGAATGTGTGGAGCAGAATTTTATAGTCAATGCGGAGTTTGATAGGGAGCCAGTGGAGTTGTTGGAGGACGGGTGTGATGTGACTGCTGGATGGTGTTCTGGTGATGATACAGGTGTGATGTGACTGCTGGATGGTGTTCTGGTGATGATACAGGTGTGATGTGACTGCTGGATGGTGTTCTGGTGATGATACAGGTGTGATGTGACTGCTGGATGGTGTTCTGATGATGATACAGGTGTGATGTGACTGCTGGATGGTGTTCTGGTGATGATACAGGTGTGATGTGACTGCTGGATGGTGTTCTGGTGATGATACAGGTGTGATGTGACTGCTGGATGGTGTTCTGGTGATGATATGGGCGGCAGCGTTCTGGACCAGTTGGAGCTTATGGATGAGTTTCTGGGGGAGACCAAAGAGAAGAGAATTGCAGTAATCCAGGCGGGATGTAACCAGAGTGTGCAACAGCAGGGCGGTGCTGCTGGGAGTGAGGGATGGGCGGACACGGTTGATATTACGAAGGTGGAAGTAGGCAGACCGTATAATGTTATTGATGTGGGTTTGGAATGATAGAGTGTTGTCAAGGACGATACCCAGACTCTTAACCTGAGGGGAGGGGGAAACAGGAGTTGTCGATGATGAGGGAGAAACTGGGATGTTTGGTGAGAATGGATTTAGAGCCGATGAGGACGATCTCGGTCTTATCACTGTTGAGTTTGAGGAAATTAGAGAACCAGGATTTTATTTCCTGCAAACAGGCACAGAGGGAGGGGGGCGGGAAGGTGGAGGTGGATATTGTATTTACGGAATATATGAGCAAGTGGGAGGAGCCGAGGTAAATGATGAACAGGATAGGACACAGGACAGAGCCCTGGGGAACACCGGAGGAGAGGGGAGATGGTCGGGATGTGAATGTTTTCAACTGGATTAACTGAGTACGGCCAGAGAGATACGATGAACCAGTCGAGGGGTGTGCCTGATATACAGTACAGATTGATGCTAGTCTATCGTGGAGGATGATGTGGGAGATGGTGTCGAAGGCCGCACTCAGATCGAGGAGGATGAGGATGGTTAATAGTCCAGAGTCAGCTGCCATCAGGAGGTTATTGGTGATCTTTAAGAGGGCTGTTTCTGTGCTGTGGCGTGGACAGAAACCGGACTGGAACTGTTCATATAGATTGTTGTTGGAGAGATGAACCTGAACCTGTAGTGCCACTGCTTTCTCCAGGATTTTGGAGAGAAATGGCAGGTTGGAGATGGGACAAAGGTTATTGAAGTTGTTGGGGTCTGAACCAGGATTTTTTAGTATTGGTGTTACAGCAGGAGATTTGAGGGATGACGGGACAGAACCAGAGGTGAGGGAGGAATGGCAGTTATAAGGGGCAGCAGAGAGGGGAGGCAGGCTATGACCAGAGAAGACGGCAGGGGGTCAAGTTGGCAGGTAGATGTCTTGGACTTCCGGATGACTTCAAATAAGTCAGTGGCAGAAGGAAGTTGGAAGCATGAAAGTGGTTCAGAGAGGGGGGCATGGAGAACTGGAGGAGATGGACTGCTGGGAATGTGAGGGGTCAGTTGCTGGTGGATCTTAGCTATTTTTGTGGTAAAAAATGTCATCAGAGAGTTGCAATGATCAGTGGAATAGAAATGTGGAGGGAGAGAATCTGGAGGGCGCAGTGAGTTGTTAACCACTGAGAACAGGGCCCTAGTGTTCCCATCACAGGGCCGTCATGTTCCCATCACTAGCACGGATTAGTTCTGCGTAGTATTGTGATTTGACTGAGAACAGGGCCTCGTGTTCCCATCACTGGCATGGATTAGTTCTGCGTAGTATTGTGATTTGACTGAGAACAAGGTGTCTTTATGCTGAAGAATATGGGCATGGTATATTTGCTTGTGAACAGCAAGTCCGGTTTTCCTGGAAAGCCGCTCCAGTTGGCATCCTTCAGCTTTGAGTTGACAGAGTTGAGGTGTGAACCAGGGAGCGGAGTGGGTGAAGGAGACAGCCGAGTTTTTAGGGGTGCGAGTGAGTTCAGCAGAGTGTGGAGACAATCATTGTAAAAAGAAACCAGTTGATCAGGGGTGCACGGGTATGTGATGTTGGGGAAACTGTCAATAACTGTTGTGAGTGCTGCTAAATTAATGTTTTTGATGTTGCGAAATGAGATGAGACGTGACTGTTTTGTTTTGGATAGTGTCAAACTCAAATTAAATGATAGAAACATATGATCAGACATGGGAAGATCAACGACAGAACAATTAAAAGGAGTGACATCAGTAGGGATGCACCGATGCATCGGCCGATGCTGGCCTTGTTGACTGCCATCGGCCCATCGGCAAATAAAATGACATTCACCGATGGTAGTGGCCGATGTTATGTCGCAACAATTAAGACTTTTTTTGTTGCAAAACGTAGCCTACCCAGCTGCAGATTCAGAGAAGATCTGTGACTTAACGCTGCAAATGCACGTGTAGTTTGCTTTCCACTTAAAGTGAAATAAAAATCTGCGTTTTGTAACCAAACACTTAATTTCTTTGTTTCCCTGGCACAAAAGGGGGAATAAAAATAAAATAAAGTTTCATCGGCCATCGGACGGATTGTTATTTTAAACATCGGCATCGGCCCAGAATTTTGCAATCGGTGCATCCCTAGACATCAGAGCAACAGACCAGGTCCAAAATATATCCTTTAGAGTGGGTGGGGAAATCAATGTGCTGTTGTAATC
>NC_140254.1:12633321-12645821 GCF_949987555.1 Borostomias antarcticus
GCTTACATACAGCACTGTACACAACAAGAGCTTCATCTCACCAGCTGTGCAAGGTCCCATAGTCCAGTTCAGTCCACTCAGCAGGCACGGGTACGGGTACAGGTACAGGGAGAGATCAGGTACAGGGAGAGTTCAGGGACAGGGTCTGGCGATGTGGATAAACAGGTGAGGTGAGGAGTCTGGAGCCCAGGGAAGGAAAGTGGTCCCCGGTCACTCTGTCTATGAGGTCTACAGGCAGGACTAGGAGGTTAAATGTTAAACTAGAAAGCAAACAGACTGACCTACGGAGGAGGAGGAGGAGGAGGAGGAGGTGGGGGGGGAGTTGGACACCATGTTGCCAGGCTATCGGGTGGAGGGAGATAAGAGGACAAAGAGCTGCAGGAATCACGCTCTAATGGAAAAGAGAGAGGGAGGGAGGAATGGATGGAGGGAAGGAGAGATGGAAGGAGAGATGGAGGGAGGATGGAGGGAGGGACAGTGGAGTTTTCTATGTTCGACAACTGGTCAGGACCCTGTTTATCATGTGTCTGGATCCTAGTAGGATATTGATCTAGGTTCAGGCCTCTGCATTTCCACGTGATTTTATTCAAAAAACACAACTGTCCCTGAATCAGCATTCCTTCTCTGATGCTGTTTATACTGTACTGTAAATACTGTACAGGCCCTGAGAGCCCATCATGCACCACGGCTCAGCAACTGTAGTGTGCAAGGTGGGTATAGTAGGGCAGGAGGATAGAGGGGGGTATATAGTAGGGCAGGAGGATAGAGGGGGGTATATAGTAGGGCAGGAGGATAGAGGGGGGTATATAGTAGGGCAGGAGGATAGAGCGGGGTATATTGTAGGGCAGGAGGATAGAGGGGGTATATAGTAGGGCAGGAGGATAGAGGTGGGATAGGGTTTGCGTATAGCAGAAGTTATTACAACTTTCGTGTGAATGTGATGAGTAGCCCTGCTTGCAATTGCAGAGCCCAAAATAATGTCCCCAGCCTCAGAAAATCATTATTTTTTCTATCAGTAGATGTTTGGGCTCCCATGTGGAAGGGTCAGCGGTGTGACTGACACTAGTCAAATGAGTAGACTAGAAAAGAGATGCAGGGACTGCTATAGGCTAGTCTCTGTTCACAGATGGAAGAAATGTGATCAATGGGAACGATCAGACCAGCAACCAAAACAACAACAACAACATCACATGATGTTCTGAGTCACTGGCCACACAAAAAACAGTGATGAAGGCACATTCCCGACAAGGACGGTAATGAACATTCCTACCTGCTTATGGCAAGTCGGGGGTCAAATAGTCAGGGGTCAAATAGACCGTTAAATATCCTTATGTTGCTGTGTTGTCTGCTCATATCACAGTAGTCATACACTAGCATAAAGAAAGGCCCATAGACCAAGAAAACCAATGAGAAAACCAATAAGGATCTGGACTAAATAAAAATAACTGCCCTCCCCTCCTATAACTATTGCGGTCAATGAACCAGTTTGCAACACAAGGAAACCACATGACTACCAAACTGTCCTGGATATTGTAAATCATAAACAATAAAGATTGTATTTCTTATTTTCCATTCAATGTACAAAGACAATAGATAATGAGTCAAAACTCGAGCACGACCAAAACAAAGGCAGGCAATTTCACAGAACACACTGCCATCTGGTGGTCATGACCTGGAAGTGCAGGACCTGAAAACTGGTGAGAAAGTATTGGGCCACTTTAACAGGATCCCCACGTCAGTACCGCCATTCACCAATAGAGGGAGTACCTACTCATGTGTTATAAAAAATTCCTACTTTTCTCCATCCCTAGTTTATCCATTTATTTCGCCATGTACATGGTTCACACGTACTAGGAACTTGACTAGGGTTTAAGGCATGCGCTGATGAACATGACATAGGACAGGGTGCAGGACAGGACAGTGCAAAGACATGCCAGTGTAAAATACAGTGCAAATACAAAATACAATATAACCAATAAAAGTGTTCCTGGCAGTCCAGTCCGGTCAGGTTGTTAATTCGGGTGTTCCTGGCAGTCCTGTTGTTGTTTTACATTTTGAAAGGCTGTGTTTGCCCTTGTCCTGAACAATCTGTAGGCTGTGTGGGTGGACACAGACATGGATTGAACCTCCAACCTCCCGGTCGCCCCTGTCTTTAACTGCTAACTCAGTGGCCTGACTAATGCTGTGTGGGTGACAGTGAGATGGTGATTTGTTTGGAAAGAGGGGGGGCACCCTTCATCCAAACCCATAAAACACTGATGTTGGCTGATAGAAATGCTTCACATTGTATGGATCACACGGCCATTTCTAGGTCATGGAAATACAAGCGAATATCCCAGTGTGTTTGTGTGTGGGGCAAATATTTACAAACTTTGTCCAAAGTACAGTGTGGGGCTGTTGTATTCGGCTACTTTCAACCAAAAATGTCCCAGTTGACTTATCAGACCTTTGGTTCTAGTGATAGAGTGCTTAATTAACAAGTAAATTGGTTTCTTCTTAATCTTCTTCTTGTAATGTAGCACAATCAAAATGTTTCATTCTTGGGACACAGTTCCCTCCACAGTTGAATGTTGTCCAGTGTGTTTGTTGTTTGTTTGTTTGTTTGTTGTTGTGTGCAGACTTCAGCGGAGGTCTGGTCTGATCTTAAGTCAAGATGAAAGCACTAAAAGCTTCCCTTAAAGCTCTTAAATACAGGACTTACCTTTCTGGTCCAAACTGGCTGGACCATCCACTCAGAACCGTCGTAGGGTAAAGCCAGTCAGCCAGTGCCTGAGGGCTGAATGAACATCTGTCCAATCCTGAGCCTGGCTGTCATGTTAGTCCCGGCCTGAGTCTGGAGGTGAATGAGGCCTTTCTTAGAGCGACTTCCCCTTTAAGCTGATCTGCAGGTGTGGACAGGACAGGTGAAATCCGACTCAGCACAACTTCCTGTGTGGGGGATCAGGAAGGTAAGCGTGCCCTCGGGCGGCGCCGGCATGTGAGCCAATCAGATGGTTCCGTGGCCGTGCCAGCTAATCCCTGGCCAGGGGCCGAGGGGGACAGCGGAAGCTCCGGTCTCATGCTGTGTCATTCAACATCACCAGGGCCCCAGACTGCACACTGAAGCACTTTTGTTTAAAAACCCCTCCGCCCCCATCTCCCCCAGAAATTATATTTCATAGGCTGAGATTAGGAGAGCGCTCCGGGCCAAGGGCTTCAGAGCTGGATGGTCTCTGATGAAGATCCCCTTCATGGGATGTTCCTGACACACACATGCACACACACAAACACACTCACGCACACACACTCATACACACAAAAACACATGCACGCACAAACACAAACACACACACACACACACACACACACACACACACACACCGAGTCAGGGATGGTGATGGGGGTGATAATGTGTAGGGCCACAGTCTGGTGATGGGATACCCCTACTGGAGACATTTGAGTCCAAATTTCCCAAAGGACGTCCTCTTGGTGTGTGGGATACAGAAGGACGTCCTCTTGGTGTGTGGGATATAGACCTTGAGTTGGTTTGCAGGAATTAGACCAAGCCATTTTAGAGTTATCTGACATCCTCTGCTCCCTCCCATTCTTTAGCTGAGCTCAGATCTAACGTGACTGGATAGGTCAAGCATAACTCCTCTCCGTACGTAGCTCTCCACGCGGGGTGGCAGAAGGGCCAGTGGTGACTGCTCCTGACCGCCCGGCCACTTGACAAGTGATTTCCCCCGAGCTGATCTCAGATCTGTGATTGGATTGGTCAAACCCCAAATCACTAGCTCACAACTGCAAGTTGCTTTGGATAAACGTCTAAAATGTGATGTTCAGCTGTTCCTGATCCGGTCACGTCCCGTGACACGATTTCATGCACAGTCAGCTAGAGTAAACGACTGTACCCACGCCAGCACAAACACATCGAGACGTCCCATTGGCTGCCGTGGCCTCCACTCTCCAGCTGTAGCCTTGAGAGTCGCTGGCGTTGAGTAACCGCGCGCGCCCTTTGCATCGTGACCTCCCCCGAGACTCGGCAAACAGCGGGCAGAACAGAGCGTCAGTGTACTCTGTAATCTGCTCCGGAGCAGGCCTGGTCCATAGAGAAAGATAATCTGCCCGGTTGGGTCGGCTCCGGAGCAGGCCTGGTCCATAGAGAGAGACCGGGTTGGGTCGGCTCCGGAGCAGCCCTGGTCCATAGAGAGAGATCGGGTTGGGTCGGCTCCGGAGCAGCCCTGGTCCATAGAGAGAGACCCGGAGCAGGCCTGGTCCATAGAGAGAGACCGGGTTGGGTCGGCTCCGGAGCAGGCCTGGTCCTTAGAGAGAGATAATCTGCCCGATTGGGTCGGCTCCGGAGCAGGCCTGGTCCATAGAGAGAGACCCGGTTGGGTCTGCTCCAGAGCAGGCCTGGTCCATAGAGATAATCTGCCCGGTTGGGTCGGCTCCGGAGCAGGCCTGGTCCATAGAGAGAGATCGGGTTGTTTGTCATAGTACTGTAGTAGGCTAACTGCACCGAGTCCATGATCATGCATGCCTGAACAAATGGATTGTTAACCCTTCTGATTCCTTGTGACATGAAATGAAGGTCATGATCTGGTTTGCTTTGCATTACTGTATCTGGGCAGGCATGCTGGTGGACTGCTAACACTGATGCACAGCAGGCTGCAGTATGGGGGGCGGGGTGTTCCATAGGAAACCAGCACTCAGGCAGATATTGCTCTTTGCACGCTCCGTCTTCTCCCTTTAACAGAACAAGAGACAGATTCCAAGTCAAGTCTTTCATGAGCTCATATTTGGAGGATCATGCAGAAAACCCAGGGAGCACTCTGGGGGTCATGCCAGCCCCTAGCCCCAGCCCTAGCCTCAGCCCCCTGCCATAGTCCCAGCCCCCAGCCCTAGCCTCATCTCCTGCCATAGTCCAAGCCCCCAGCCATAGTCCCAGCCCTGGTCCCAGCCCCCAGCCATAGTCCCAGCCCCCAGCCATAGTCCCAGCCCCCAGCCATAGTCCCAGCCCCAGCCATAGTCCCAGCCCCCAGCCATAGTCCCAGCCCCAGCCATAGTTCCAGCCCCAGCCATAGTCCCAGCCATAGTCCCAGCCCCCAGCCATAGTCCCAGCCCCAGCCATAGTCCCAGCCCTGGTCTCAGCCCCCAGCCATAGTCCCAGCCCCAGCCATAGTCCCAGCCCCAGCCATAGTCCCAGCCCTGGTCTCAGCCCCCAGCCATAGTCCCAGCCCCTAGCCCTCCACAGGCATGTCCTCCATGTTTTCATCCAACTTGGCAGTGAAATCTTAAGGTTGTCACAGCTAAGAAAGTTGCATAAACCCTAGCCCCTCTGAGTCCCTTTCTCTCTCTCTCTCTCTCTCTCTCTCTCTCTCTCTCTCTCTCCCCCTCTCGCTGGGTCATTGCGCAGGCTGCAGACCCTTGTTGTGCTTGGGAGTGCACCCAGCTGGCACACGACCGACCTTCAACGTTGAAATAATAGTTGGATTAATGTCGTCGTTTCAACCTTGAAAGAACATTGGATGCTCAATGGTTGAAAAAGGTTGATAAAATACTTATAAATCAACATTGATCAACATCAACATGATGTCTTCAACCTGCCTTATAGCCCTTTAATGCACAATATGGGTAAAAAGTGGCCCGACAAAGGTTTTGCTTTAGCCTATATATCTTTGCAATAAATTAATTTTATTGTCCACAAATCCTTATTTTGCACTTGCACAAAGAATCAGATTCGAATTTCCTTTCGTGGACATCTGAGGATGTCCTATTATGGATACCGTAGTTTCTTTGGAAATGTTTGTGCGGTCTATCGTGTGTAATGTTTGTCTTGCATTAGCTGGACGTAGCTAGTATCTACATATATACAAGTTGAGCAGTCATTCCCTTGTTGTCCAACTTTGAGATTGTAAGCTTACTATATTGTTTATCTTGCTAGCTGAGTTGGTTTTGCTTTCGAGTTTTAACATAGGCTACATCCTGGGTCGTATTGCGCTGCAGAGGTTGTATGAAAGCTAAAAGCTGTTACCAGCCGGCAGATTGACTGTGAATGCCTTTTTCTGTAGCATTGCTGTATAGAAGGCTGTCACAAAATGTGTTTGTGTGTGTGCATGCCAGTGCTACAAACACTTATTTTTTCACATTATTGTTGGATTGATGTTGTTGCTATTTGCACAGTCGTTGCAACCCCATTCACAGCTGTTGTAGGCCTACATGTGCATCTTGATTCTAATGTAAAATAAAATTGTAAAAAGTTCACGCCTTTGTTCTCCGTGGCTACATGCATTGATTGAAAAGTAAGAAGTCTAAACAAAGTTGCAATATCAACAGTGATGCAACGTTGACTCAAAGACCTTAATTCACCCATGTTGAAAAGTAAGCGTTGAAACAAAGTTGGGATTTCAAAGTTGAGTCACCTTTCAAATTCAACACATTCAACAGTGATGCAACGTTGATTGTAAGACCTTAATTCACCCATGTTGAAGATTAATATGTTTGAACAACGTCGCGATATCAATGTTAATTCACCTTTCAAAATCAAAACCTAATCCAAAGTTGATTCACCTAGTTATTATGAATCACCTGTGAATCAACGTTGAAATGACAGTTGGGCAGTGAGGCGTGATCCCGCAGTTGAGCGCTGAGTTTAGCCTACTATGTTGAAGGGGACATCTGCCAGTAGCAGTGTCGTAGGCCTACCAGAGCGCAGCTGCCGCTGTTACTTCATCCGCATTGGCCGGCAGCACACGGCGAGTTGAGCAAGCAAACAACCCCGCAGAGCAGAGCCGCTCACCCGCGCCCCGGCCATCGATTCACAGCGGTCGGAGCCCAAGTGGACGTTAGCCAGAATTTGTGTGCTTTTTTGTGGGAATGCTGTATAGAGGACACGCTACTTGAAACATGTTGCAGGGAACTTTGGTACGGTAAGATTTTTGCATTATTGCTGTATTTAAATGACACAATTTGTTCCCCAAGCGATTTCTTGTCTTTTTATTTCTGATTCGACGCAGCAAAATAATGCACACTTGCAGAAGTCAGGCAGGCCTATCGATCTGTGTCGGAAGGGACTGCACTTTGAGTTGCATCGACACTTTTTAAAGTCAACATTCAACAGTAACGTTCAATTTTCGACATCACTGCCATCAAATAAAATAAAACGGACGAATGATTACTTCCGAATGATAGTTCCGGATAGTTTGTCAATAATGCTCTTATGAATAATATGCTTTTCACTGCCCTGAAGTTCTACAGTTCTGCTTTTGATATTGATCATATTTATTGACTCTTCACATTTCCACTTTAGTTGCGTGTTTAATTCATATGAGTATGGAGAGACTGACTACTAATTGGGAAATTATGCTTTGTTTTTTCAATTCTGTTTTTAATCTAACGAATCCTAAACCTCTAATCGGCAGATAGGCGGGTAGCCCACGTCTAACCTGACAAGTCCAAGCAGTCCGTTTGTGTCCTGCCTGAATTATGCCCTTGGCTTTCACATTATTCACTGAAGGCCATTACACATGAGTAACAATAAGAAGAACATTATCTCTCATATGAACGGGGCCTCCTGGTCCAAAGCAAACAGCGCAGCAGCTCGGCTGACATGTGGACCGAACAGCACAGCCGCTAGGCTGACATCACTGTTCTCCCCCCTGACTCATTGTCATTATGTCCCACATCTAACATATTAAACGCCTTTTTTTTCCAGCAAGGGAGCATTGCAAGTTGTCATCTCTGTTATATTATTTGTTTGTCTTTTATTTGTTTTTGTTTTTTTGTTTATAATTTACAATAAAGCAATTTTGCAATGTTGTTACTGCAAAGCCCTATATAGATACAATGTATAGGCTAATAATAATAACAATAATTATAATAATAATAATAATTATTATTATTATTACTTATCTGACTTAAGTAACTATAATTGACTTTTACAGGTCACACTTGTTCCAGGTGATGTTGTGTGCATATAGTAGATGTAGGATGACTACAACACTACAGGACTGAATCAGTACCAGCTCATCAGAACTAACATGAACATATGTGACAATAAAGATATTGAAATGAATTTGATATGAATTCAGTTGAATTGAAGTTCAGTGTTGCATGATTACTGTGTGAGCAGCTGGTGAGTGACTTGCACCTGTCCATCTCCAGGTAACGGTTGTTGTGGTGCTTCTGTCTGGTCCTGGTGTCTGTTATGGGTATGTCTTCCAAGCTAGCCGGCCTGGAGAAGGAGCCGAGTCTCCTCCCCCTGCACCCAAAGGTGAGACCCCCCTTTTAACCTCAATGGTATACCTTTATTCTCATTTAAAGCAACTACAAGGAGTTTTTGACTGGTCATAAAACAGCCTCTACCTGATGCCTCTACATTACCTACATTAGCAAATGCAGCCATCAGCAAGAATATTGGCTGTTTCTGTGTATAGAGGGTTTTCACGGCCCGTTATCAGTTTGCCATATTGGAGGTTGAAGCTACTGAATGTAGATAGCTAGCTAGCTAGATAGATCAATAGACAGGTAGATAGACCTATTTATCGACCTATCTATCTAGTTGTTAGCCTTAACCTGAGCTTACACCTGCTAAACCTAAGCTTAAACCTCCAACATGGCCGGCTGTGAAAACCCTCTATTCTATACATATCTGCTCGGCTGGCCTGGTCAACTAGAAAAGACAAAACGATTTATTTACATTGTCGTTATTTTTCCTGACAAGTAACGTCTTTTTGTTTCGCATAACCATTTTAAAACTCTGTTGGAAACTGTTTAGAAACGGGCAGGCACGTTCAAAACTACTTGGCAGATGATTGCATGAACCATCTGAAAAAATATGAAAAGATCTATCACGCGCTAAATTCAACCGCTCCTCGCTGTCATAAACCTGCCCAGCGTAGCTGCTTGTATTTCAAATTCCTCAGAACCAACACTGATTGGCAAGATTGTTTTCCAATCGGGCTCAAAATTTTCTCTACCAAGAGTATCCAGACTAGCTTTGCGTCACCAGTCTGTCCTCGGGGAGAAGAGCCTGGTGTCTATTTACTTCACTGCCTTAAGCCCGCCCCATCATCCGGCCCGAGCCTGTAGAGCCCGTCTCCTACTTCCGCTTGCTTAATTTTTCCTTAACCGGTAGTTCTCTTCGCATCTTCTTTTACAATTTTCGTCGGTGTTATGCCTGGTGATGCCATCGCGAATGTTATCTACTCGAAACTTCACCATGTGCAGCCTACAGTAAAAACATTACAACAACTGTTCTTCTTCCGGTCCAGACCGGAAGATTATGCGATGCGTCATCGCGCTTCCGCTCTAGACCGGCGAAACAACTGCGAATGAGACAGGCCCCAGACTAATCCAGACTGATTTGTGAGTATCAGCAGGATGATCTCATCTTTCTGCTGGCTTCCAAAACGAATTATATTATGACAGGAAGTGGTGCTCATGGGAAATGCAGTCGTCTTAATGAGATAACTCTACCGCTTTTGTCCACAGGTGCCGCTAAAATCAACACAAACTGAAAAACTCCTTGTAGCTGCTTTAAAATGCCTGGTGGCCAGTGGTGATGATGTCATAACGTGTTGAATTCCCTCTTTTCACAATGCTGGATTCTCTGTTTGTGACTCTGATGTTGTTGCAGCTCGATATTTTAAAGACGGAACCTACATTTGCAGTGTTTTCAGAGCTGCATGAATTTTATTCTCAGGACGCTCAAAGTGTTAGCCTGTTGCGGTTCTGATGTTGTTGTTGTTGTTGTGGTCCCAGCGGTTATCTCCGACTCGCTGTGGGTAAGCTCGGCGGGGTCCTGTAAGGGCAGATGTTTTGAGCTGGATGAGGCCGAGCCCCCAGGATGCAGATGTGACAACTTGTGTAAAACATACTACAGCTGCTGCTCTGACTTCGACGAGCACTGCCTGAAGACAGGTCTGTGGACATTCTCACTCCTCACTCTACTGCCTCACTTTAACACAGACTCATATGGTGTTATATTATTATTGCTCTAGTTAATACATTATTACAGCTTTTATGATACATGAATACAGTTTGTATTATAGGTATATTACTTTAATGACCTCCCTGAAATGCAATAGATTCAAGATCCGTTTTATGTATATGTATATGGTACCTACATACTAGGAATTTGACTATAGTTAAATACTGTGATACCAGCTCCTGTTGAGAAATACAAGACGTTTCCCAGTTACTTAACCGATGATACACAATGCCACTTTCAGCTGAGTGTTTGTTGTGCACAGGCGTTAGTATGCATTCTTCACTGGGCGTCACTGACGGATGTGTGTGTGTGTTCCTGGTGTTACTGTAGCTGGGGGGTCTGAGTGTACGGCCTGATGTGTGTGTGTGTTCCTGGTTCTGCGGTAGCTGGGGGATTTGAGTGCAGAGAGGACCGCTGTGGGGAGATCCGAAATGACAACCATGCCTGCCACTGCTCCGACGACTGCCTGGAGAGAGGGGACTGCTGCACCAACTACAAGGCCCTCTGCAGAGGTAGGGCTGATGAGCCTGGCTACCAGCCTGGCAGAGGTAGGGCTGACTAGCCTGGCTACCAGCCTGGCAGAGGTAGGGCTGACTAGCCTGGCTACCAGCCTGGCAGAGGTAGGGCTGACGAGCCGGTGAGGATATCTTTCTCTTACTAGCCTGGCTACTATCCTTGTTGATAAGACCCATGTGAATCACAGCACAGGGATGTTGAATGACAGTAGGTGTTGGCCAGGCTACAATAACAGGGGCCAAATACAACAAACGCATCAAAGGTAACAAGTCAAACACGCCATAGCCAAATTTCAGCTATGTGGCCATTGAAAATGTCAATGAAAATACAATGAAAGCACAATGGGCTGGCATTGCACAAAAATGCTTATATCAACATCAAAATTGAATCTGTCAACTGCGTGTCCAATAAGTCAGTTGTAGAGCATTCCATGACCTACTCATACAAGAATTATGAACCACATTTGGCCACAGGGTGCACTACAGCAATCGTTTGTGTAGATGTGGCCAATCAGCTTCATATTTCACCAGTGACCAATAGGCATGCCCTTGTACCAGTGTACCAAGTTTCGGAAAAATCGTCATGGCGGTTAGGTCTAACCAGGAAATGAGCTCTCTAGTGCCCCCATTTGGTTTGATCGGGCCAATAATGGAGAGTTAGCCTCCATTTATGGATGGTGATATCGCTACAGTTTTGTGGTGTCCAGTCAAACCGTTCAGAAGTCAGACACCTCTACTGTATGTGAAAAGCCACGCCCTCAGCTATTTTCCTTAGCACATAGTGGTCTGTTTACTTTTCACTGGAATAAAAATTAAAACTAGGCTTTACAAAAAAAACGATAACTAACTAAAACTGTATTGTGTATTTACAAAACTAACTAAAATAAACTAAAATTATTGAGAAAATGTCCTTGGTTTTAGTCTTTTTCATTTCATACATAAGCCTAGTATTTTAGGTGGATATAAAATCTATCCTCCTTTTTTTATTAGCTGTGCCCCTGCGCAGGAGTAACCTGATCTGCGCAAGATGGTTTGTTTCACACGGAGAAACAACATGAGCTCACGAGATCAGGATGGTCTGAACGAGGCTAGCGCAGAAGAAAAACATTGCTATAGCACCCCCCTTTGGCCAATTGATGCATGACTTGTTCCATGGCCTCTTCGCATGATCCTCTACCATTGTGCATACGTTTCATAAAAAGCGATCAATCCATTACAGGTGCTGACATAGACTTCCATGGCAGATGAATAATAGGAACATTACCAGTAACAATAAGGTGCCTCGCACATTCGTGCTTGGCCCCCTAAAACGTGTTGACGTGCTCACTGATCTCTGACAGGGGAAACGTCATGGGTGGCTGAAGACTGTGAGGAGATCACCAGCCCTGAATGTCCAGCAGGGTGAGTCTGGAACACACACAGACACACACACACACACACACACACACACACACACACACACACACACACACACACACTAACTGTCCTCCATCTAAGCATCCTAATTTACCAGGGGCCTGGGTGTACTGTGGTGTAATTTAAAACACCAGGCCAAACTGTATCTCTGTGTAGAATATATATATCCTTTTATGTATTTGGTTTCATATGCTATGTGTTATTACTGTAATATGCTATACTGTATAGTTATTACTGTAATACGTGTGCAAGAAACATTTCTCTTTAGGACAATAAATTACCTTTTGATTATTAATCTCTGTTGAAAGGAAATGGGGACGTCCCTCTCTCTGCTTCTCTCTATCTCTCTGCGAGACTGTTCTCTTTCTCTGTTCCCTCTCTCTGTTCTTTCTCTGTTCTCCCTGTTCTCCCTCTGTTCTCTCTCTCTGTTTTCCCTGTTCTCCCTCTGTTCTCTCTCTCTGTTCTCTCTCTGTTCTCTCCCTCTGTTCTCTCTCTCTGTTCTTTCTCTGTTCTCCCTGTTCTCCCTCTGTTCTCTCTCTCTGTTCTCTGTTCTGTTATTTCTCTGTTCTTTCTTTGTTCTCTCTGTTCTCTCCCTGTCT